>NC_134457.1:197832722-198139181 GCF_047948215.1 Lycorma delicatula | reverse complement strand
ATGTTGCCTGCCTGCACAATTTTTCCTTATACCCTCCAATATTAAAGTGACTATTCCAGGATGCCCTAATATGTGGCTTATAAGTCTGTCTTTTCTTTTAACTATATTTTTCCAAATGCTTCTTTCTTCATCGGTTTGCTGCAACACCTCTTCATTTGTCACTTTATCCGCACATCTGATTTTTAACATTCTCATATAGCAGCACTACATTTCAAAAGCTTCTAATCTTTTCTTCTAAGGTATTCTGATCTTCCTAAGTTTCACTTCCATATAAAGCTATTCTCCAAACATTTACTTCAAAAATCTTTTCCTGTCGTTAAAATTAATTTTTGATATAAACAAATAATACTTCTGACTGAAGGCTCGTTTTGCCTGTGCTATTCGGCATTTTATATTGCTCCTCCTTCGTCCATCTTTAGTAATTCTACTTCCCAAATAACAAAATTCTTCTATCTCCGTAATCTTTTCTCTTAACTATTTTTATATTCACTGGTCCATGTATATTATTTCTACTACATTTCATTACTTTTGTTTGTTCTTGTTTATTTTCATGTGGTAGTTCTTCCATAGGACTTCATCCAATGACATTTATTGTTCTTCTAAATATTTTTTTACTCTCAGCTAGAATTATATAATCAGCCAATTGTAGCATCTTTATCTTTTCACCTTGAACCATTACTCCACATCTAAATTGTTCTTTAACATCATTAACTGCTAGTTCTATGTTAAGATTAAACAGTAACGGAGATAGGGAACATCCTTGTCAGACTCCCTTTTTTACTGTGGCTTCTTTCTTATGTTCTTCAATTATTACTGTTGCTGTTTGGTTCCTGTAAATGTTAGCATTGTTTTTCTACCTCTGTACTTGATCCCCAATTTTTTTAAAATGCTGAACATTTTATTCCGGTCTCAATCCGGAATAATAATAATGCCTTTTGTAGGTCTATAAATGCCAAGTATGTTGGATTTTCTTTAATTTTCCTTCTGCTATTAATCTGAACGCTAAAATTGCTTTCCTTGTCCCTATACTTTTCCTGAAATCAAATTGGTCTTCTCCTAACACTTCTTCCACTGTCCTCTCAATTCTTCTTCACAGAATTCTAGTTAAGATATTTGATGCATGACTAGTTCATTTTTCTGTATTCTTCACATTTATCTGCTTCTGCTTTCTTTAGTGTCACGACTGTAGCACTCTTTTTGAAGTCCAACAGAACTTCCCCTTTTTCATAAACATTACACACCAGTTTGTAAATCTATCTATAGTTTCCTCACTGCACTGCACAGTAATTTTGCAGGTATTCAGTCTCTAAAAGGAGCCTTTCTGCCATTCACATGTTTTACTGCTCTCTTAGATTCAGTTTTCAGTATTGTTTCTCCCCTTCCATCCTCTTCAACTTCCTCTTCTTCCTTTACAACACCATTTTCTAATTCATTTCCTCCTTATAACTCTTCAATATATTCCACTCACCTATCGTCCTTTCCTTTCATATTATAAGTCTGTGTACCATCTTTGTTTAAACACATTATTAGATGTTAATTTATGTACCACAAAATTTTCCCTAACTTTCCTGTATGCTCTGTTTATTTCACCAATAATCATTTCTCTTTCCACTTCTGAACACTTTCTTTAATCCACTCTTCTTTTGCATTTCCTGTTAATAGTATTTCTTAAGTGACAATAGTTCCTTTTACTTTCATCACTAGCATTCTTATATTTTCAACATTCGTGCAAAAGCTGCAATACATTCTCTGATAATCCAAGATTTTTTTACTAGTTCTCTGTTCCGCCTAAGTTCGCTTCTGCTGATTTAAGAATTTCCTTTTTAACATTCTCACATTGTTCTTCTACATTTTCTACCTTATCTTCTTTACCTTCACTTCCTCAAGCTTCTCTAAATTCTACAGATTCATCTTACACCTATTTTCAGGTTTTTAAACCGCAGTCTACTTTTCATTATCACTAAATTATGGTCGCTATCAATCTCTGGTCCAGCGTAAGCTTTGCAGTCAACGAGTTGCTTTAAATCTTTGCTTAACCATGATATAATCTGTCTGATATCTTGCAGTATCACCAGGCTTTTTCCATGTGTATATTCTTCTATTATGATTTTTGAACTGGGTAGTTGCAATTACTGGATTATACTTCATGCAAAATTCTATATGTCGGTCTCCTCTTTCATTTCTTTTGCCTGGCCCATATTCACCCATAATATTTCCATCCTTGTCTTTTCCAATGCTTGCATTCCAATCTCCAACTATCATTAAATTTTCATCCCTTTTATGTGTTTAATTGCTTCATATACACACTTCATATACTTCATACACACTTCATATACACCTCATCTTCGTCATGGGCACTTGTAGGCATATAGGCGTTAACAATCGCTGTCGGCTTAGGTTTTGATTTTATCCTTATTACAATGATTCCATCACTATGCATTTTGAAATGCTCTACTCTTAAAGTTGCTCTCATTTTCCTCTTAAAGTTTTCTAACTATCAACTTTTTTTGTACTTCCAACATTCCACACTCGAACTCGTAGAATGTAATTTTTTTAATTTTCTGGTGCCCCTCCCTTAGTAGTCGCCGCCCAGGGATGCGATTGGGAGACTAGTATATCTCCGGAATATTTTACCAAGGAAGGCGCCTCCATCTTTGTTACATAAAAATGCAGAGAGCTACATTTTCTTGGAAAAAAAAACAGTTTTCCATTCCTTTCAGCTGCATGTACTTGGAAGATTGAGTGATGATATGGCCGATAAGCCCTGACTCATCCTTAACAACTACTGAAAGTGCTGCTGCTCCCTTTCAGGATTCATTCCTTAGTCTGACTCTCAACGGATACCTCTCCATTATGATTGCACCTTCGGTCCAGCTACTTGTATCACTGAGCACTCAAATCCCCTCTCAATCGGCAAGGTCTAATGATTCATAGAGAGAGAGAGCTAGTATGTAATTTATAAACTATTCATTCAGTTGGAGTTTTGGTGTGTTATAAAAAGAAATTCCAGTAATATATTATTTTTCAATAATTTAATAAAACACTTTGCAGTTACAAACATAAAAATACAATTGCACACCCTCAATATAAATCGAACGTTTTTTAGATGTAAAAGTTTAGATTACTGTAAGGAAATTTATTTGTACACTATTTATATCTAAAAAACTAAGAACAAAGTTAAAAAATTGTTACTATTA
Source organism: Lycorma delicatula (assembly GCF_047948215.1). Lineage (NCBI taxonomy): Eukaryota > Metazoa > Arthropoda > Insecta > Hemiptera > Fulgoridae > Lycorma > Lycorma delicatula. Next base: position 198,135,984 of record NC_134457.1, on the reverse strand, counting down.
TGAAAACATTTGTTCTTATTTTATATGGTCATAAAGTTTAAATAATAAAGCATAAAGGAAAAGCTGAAATACTAAACCTGAAATTCATTTTACGTGGTAAATCCATAGTCTTAATTGAACTAAATAACTTTATTAATACAGAGACCCAGTTCTTTATATTCTGAGCAAAAGGATGTTGAACAGGTGGAGTAAAAGAAGGAAAGTGTAATACTATGTAACCCATTGGGTTGGTCAAGTGGTGAACGCGTCATTCCAAATCAGGTGTTTTGGAAGTTGAAGACTTCCAGCGTTCAATTCCTAGTAAAGCTTATTTTTACACGGATTTGAATACTAGATCATGGATACCGGTGTCCTTTGGTGGTTGGCTTTCAGTTAACACATCTCAGGAATAGTCGAACTGAAAATGTACAAGACTACACTCATACATATCATCCTCATTCATCCTCTGAATTATTATTTTAACGATAGTTACCAGAGGCTTAACAGGAAAAAGGAAGGAATACTTACGTATGTGACAGGATAGGATACTTTTTTGGGGGTTTTTCTCTGAGTCGATTCCACACGATAACGTTGGAAAGGGATAATGAGGCATCAGATCATGGTTGTTCTTGTGGTAGCTGGAAGGGAGAATTAAGAAAGACAGTTAATAGTTTTCCTATTTTTGCTTTCACTTTCCACATAATTTCCTGCCTCTGCTCCAATTATCATACTTGCTGAGTTGTAAAGCTTCTCAAGTATATCATTCGAAACAAACCTAGTATATTATTAAAGCAGTTTCTTTATTATTCTTTAATGTGAAAAAAAAATAAATAAAAAATTCACAAAAATTGTGACCGAGAAGTAATTGTTAATAATATTTATCAAAACTATGCTTATACTTTGGCTATCCAAATACAGTAACAGAACTATTTTTGTCTTAAAATAAATATATTATTTGATTACATTAATAGGCTAGTGGCCTAAATTTAGTTTTAGTTTAGATTAAATTTTTGCTATTACTACCTTAATTTCAGTTAGGGTTAATTTCTGTCTGTGATCTAATTTAATTTTTATTGATTTTCCTTTTTTTCTGTGTTAGTTGATTAATTATATTTTGTGTGCAGCCAATAATTATTGTGTTATTATCAATTAAAAAAAAATTGCATGTTGCAAATATTTTAAATAAAATCATTTTTTTATTTATTAATGAAGTCCAATATATGAAGAAATATCATGTCCTGTATATTGTTATTTATTCTTATATTCATGGAATATCAAATAATTATGTAATTGGATATAAATAACAAAACTTGTAGCACCTGCTTCTGTTTGTTGACATTTCTCTGTAACTAAAATCTATATCTTTGGAGCGACCCAGTATTTGATCACCTATAAATTGGATACTATATGTTATACTTCGATAAAATTATAAATTTAAAATAAATAAGAAAAAATAAACAATTTTTCCTGTGAAATCTACATCAATATCATTAAAATGGGATTACTTAATGTAGATAAATTACACGCCCATATGCACACCCAAAAACAAAACATTTTTTATTCAATTGTAACATTATATTTAAGACATTTTTTCCAACTACATGAAGAACAATGCACAGGACATTCTAAAAGTATCTCTGCAGTAACCATCATCATTTCACCCATCATTTCACATGCTGCTCCATAAAACCTGCCTGTGATAATGTTGCTACACTCATTCAATGAAGTTATAATAATTTGCTTCTTTTTTCTGTCAGTTTGTCATGGTTTAGAGGAATTCTTTTCTACAGAATGTGGTAACCGAGAAATTGCCGTATAAAATAATTAGTTGTATTTATAATGGCTTATTTAAATGTTGTTTAAATATTGGTTTCAGAAACTGTAACAAAAACTGGTATGGTTCTTGTATGTGGTGAAATCACATCTAAGGCTGTTGTGGATTACCAGAAAGTCGTCAGAGACACAATACAGCATATTGGTTATGATGACTCATCTAAAGGTTAGTAAAATTTTGTTATAATTTTTTTTTTAGACTATAAAAATTGTATGGCAATCAGTATTGTTATATTTCTTTAGTTCTCACAACCACCAATAATTCTATTTGAATTCATTTCAACAGTATACATTAATATAAAAACATAACTACCTTCACAGCCAATTTTTTAAGAAAAATACTGCCTTTCAAGTTTATAGAAGAAAATTGTTTTCATGAATTTGTCAATAAAGGTAAAATTTTAAAAAACTTAAGCATATTTTAAAATTCCAACAGCATCTAAAGTATGTAAAAAAAAATAAAGTAACTGGTGCATTAGTTGCTTGTGAACAAGAAAGACAAGAATTTTTATAACATGCCTAAATTTTGTTTAAGTTCTCAAAAACTACTTTATTAAGGATTGTACTTTCTTTACTGGCAACTTTTGCTAAAATCATTGTTAAGGAGTTACAACAGCATACAGTGGCATATATCCAAATGAAAACTATATCCAGCTATATTTAACATATGTAATCAATAGTAATCTATTGTTAGTTGTGAGAATGCAACAGTTTGATATTATTACCTCAGCATAATTCTTTTCTTTTTTTTTTTGCTTTCTGTGTTATTTCAATGTTGTACTATGATTTTTTACTGTAAACAAAGATTTTTTTTTAATTCAGATTGATTTTCTTTTGTGGTTATCATTTTGTGTAGAAGATATTAGCAAACATTGTCTGAAACAATGGACTGCCTTCTTCAAATCCTTTAGTTTTTTTATAGCTTATGTAATAAGGCATTTTACTTCTGAAAGCCTACTTTGTTTTCTAAAAAGACTGTTGTTTTGTCTTGTAAATGTAAATTGTTGTAATTTGAAATGTAATTTGTTGTTAATGTAAATTTGTATCTATTAATAGTTAGTTGAATTGCATCATTTCTCTATAATTCTTTACTTTCTGTGTAACTTTCATGCAAGATGTTCTTTTTCGTTCTCTATAGTTTCATACGAATTACATTTAGTTAATTCTTTGCTGCTGCTATTACAAACAGCTTTTCCAAGAACTTGTACTTTTATCCACACAGTTTAAAAATTTGAGTCAGTGTCAGAAAGTTCTTAAAATTGTTTTTAAGATATTTTGCTTTTTTGTGTAGTGTGGAAAATTATGAATGTGTCCAGTATTTGCAGGTGTTGTCTAAACAATCCCAAATTTTTTATTTATTGTGAGAATTGATGTTAGTTCTATCTGTTGATATTAGTTACCATTGCATGTAGGTATTTAGTGGCATTGTGCTCAGTAGATTTATGCATTATTAATTTTACTGATTGTGTATTTGGGTTTTTTTGTGCTCAATCTTCATGTTCCCAGAAGTGGCAAAAAACACCTAATATGAAAATGCTTCGTTTTAAACTGGTGAAAACTAGCAGAAACCTTTAAGATAATTGAACAAACTTTTATGATGACTCTTAGTGGTCATATAGACATGCAGCTGATAATTTGTTTAAAAATGTTGTTTATTTAATAATATGCATTCGGGTAAACTTTAATTCTCTTGAAAGGGTTAACATATCTTCTCTTGAGGGAAACTCAGTACCTGTAGTCAATCTCTGCTTTAACCTCTAAAAATAAGAATTAGTTAATTATAAAATAATTTCTAATAATAAAAAAATGTTTATAGATAACTGTAATTGTTGAAATCTGTAGTTATCAAGAGTTGTTAAATTATTCATTCCCCAATAAAACTAAGTTCCGAGTTCTGGTATATGTTATCAGATCATTCATTGTATAAGTTCTCACAAAATCCATTCTGTGTAGACTGCTTAGAACTGAGAAAAATAGTCTGGAGGGATCTATGAGTTTTATTTTCTTAATGATATGAACAAAGCTTTATGGATTTATTCCAGAAAAACATAATTTTATCTTATTTGAATTGTTTTTCTGCTTCTAAAGCATGTGTAAAAGCATCTTCAAGAGCTACATGCATCTCATTCTGTGACATTAGAAAATTATTGATTATAAGGAAGTATTTTTAGAAGTTTATTGTTATCAATTTCTGATCTAACTCAGAAGTTCCTGTGGAAGGAAGTGAGACCAGATAGTTCAGGTGATTAATCATGACAATATATGATCGCTTGATATTCTGTTTTGATTTCTAAATTATGACCGATTACTTCAGCATTTTCTATTTATTAAATTTAAACTTTTAAGTTAATGTTACATTGTGACTACTCAGAACAACAGATGGAAACAGTACATGTTAAGTTTTTCTTTTCTTTTTTTTAATAAATAATTGGACAATTTTGAATTTTTAGCTTTTTTTGTTCTAATTAAGTAAATGTCCAAAATAATTGTTTTCTTCCTACATGGCTGAGAATTTTATTTCTCAGTATCAACTTGATATTAATATTATACTATATTATTTGATAATAATATTGATTGGGTTCTAGAATATTGAATATTATGAATTGGTGTATTGAGGTGGGGCTAGCAAAAAAATTTGTATCTTTATGATAAAGTAGTGTCCAAATGAATTTTAGATAGTTTCACATTGAAAATAGTCTCCATTTAAAAATTATCTATGTTTTAAAATTTTGTTCATGTGACAAATTGTTGCCTAGGTGCTATGTAACTTTAGGCATGTTCCAGAAAAGTACATAGCGCTCGTCACTCCACAGTTTGTAAAAATGACAAAGACAAGTAGTCAAGAAAAAATTCTGTTAATTTGGATTTTAAACATTGTAAAGATTTCTTTTTATTATTAATGTTGTAGGATGCTGGTCTTGTGTTGTGTGTAATAAATTGTTTTCAGCAGCTTTTCTGTTTAATGTTCATTAACAATAACAAATTACCTTCAAAGTCTGAGACTTTAAAAATTCATAAAATGCTGGAAGTGATTGTACCTAGTCTTTTGTTATTTTTTCTTGAGAAACTTCTCGCCATCCTTGCTTTCTCCTATCTGAAAACACTAATGAAGAGAGTCGTGAAGTGCTGGAAATAACTAAATTTCCATATCCAATTTTTAAATTGATTTAACTTTGTGGAATAGAAGGCTAACCAAGAGCAGGCAGTCATTTCAATGGATTTTATTGATGCTCTTTTGGAGAGGTAGTCCTCCTTTAAATCCAGAATGATACCTTTTAATATGGTTCTATTTTAAAGATATTTAAGCAGCTTATATTTTTATACCTTCAGCCAACAGCAGTCAAGTGGCAATGTGATGTCAAAAATATTTGTTTCTTTCTTATAATTAACAATATTTCCTGTTATTTGAACAAAAACTGTATTTTCTTTCAACAAAATTCAATGAATCTATGTGATATTCATTCTGTTCTTGATGCTATGTACTTGATTGTTTTTGAGTTGTTGCTTGTTAGCAGACAGTCTATGCATTGTAACATACACCTCAGTCAAATAATCAGCAAACATGAAATTCATGTAGTTTTTTCCTACTTCTTATAAATTCTTATCTGCATTAGTGTATATGTAAGAAAAAATAAGTTTAAAAAATTGATACATATGGAGTTTACTCAGAAATGGGGCTAAATTGGAAGTTATATAGGATTTAAAGAAGGGACCCCTCTCCTGTTACCATGCAAAAGGGCTTTAATAAACTCAGTTGTCAGTTAATTCTGCCCTTGCTAATAAGGAAAGAGGCTTACTGTTTGATGTCTTGATTTGAGAAGAGAAGGGGACCAGGACATATCATTAGTAGGTTATTTACATACATATTTTACTAACAAAACTTGAAAAAAAAAAGAGTTTATTGCCACAAAATGTATTGTGTATAAACTTTATACATTTTTTTTTAAATGGCAGAGTGAACACTTAAAAATTGAAGGACAGTTTACTCATAATGAATCTTTTTATTGATAGCGGAGTTATTTATTGATGAGTTACATAATTTCTTAGTTGTCCACAATAGCAATCCTATAAAAATTCTTGTAGGTTATATGAATTTGAATCTTTTAGAGGATAACGATATTGGTAATAAATATAAATTGTTACTTTATTCAGATGGTATGGAGTCCTCTGGTCAACAACACCCTACAAGGCTGGATACAAACACTTTTATAAATCTTTTTTTCATTAAATGTAAACAGTTGAAAGAAATTTTCTTAATTTTTTTTGCTGATGTTGCACATGCTGCCTGCATCATGATGAACCGTTCTTGTCTGGAGTTATATTAAAAAGCTTATATATAAAGTAAATTCTGAATTCAACACTTGTCAATATCAATATATGGTGTTATTAATTTAAACATGAAATTAATAATTAATTAATAACACCAGGTTTAAACATGAGATCTTAAAGGCTGATTGGAATAAAGTATTTAATAGAAAAGATGTAGTACGTCAAACAGAGCGTTTGACGTATTTTTTAAAGTATGTTCTGAAAAATGCAGAGTTTAAAACAGAAACTAGAAATGTCATCAGAATTAAACTCTGGGTATTGGATAATTCATTAAACAGAATTAAAATAATAATGTATTGTTTAAAAAAGTTAAAAATCAACCATATAATTTAGATTTAAAAAGATATTACAGCAGGTGGTACAGGGATAGACTTATCTATGACATAAGGATGGCTAAAGAATTATATTTTAGAAACTTCTTTATTAATAACACTGGTAATACTATGGAACAGTGGAAACTAATTGATCAATGGTAAAAAGTATAAAAAAAATGAAACAGACTGAATTAAAGCAGAGATAAATAGCCAGATAGTTAGTAAGGTTCAAAAGGTTTAAGATTTTTTTATAGCTATTTTTTAGGAATAGCAAAGAAACTAAAAACACCTTGAGAATATCACAGTTGAGAATCAATATTTATAGAACATTATTTTTACTTAAACCGAAGTAGGGGGCACTTTTCCTAGAACCTACACATTATTTCAAGATACAAAAATTATAAAGTTATGAAAACAAAAATGTCATCTGGTCTTGATGAGATTTCTTCATGTGCCAAAAAATTTGTGTGTGAACATAATTCTCATGTTTTTGCATAGTTATCCAATTTAAGTGTGCAGTCTGGTAAATTTACAGATAAATTTAAAGAAGCTAAAAGAAGATAATTTTAAGGAAAGTAGTTCCTATTTATAAAAAAGAGGATAGTAATTATGTCGGGAACTTTAGGCCCATAGTCCTGCTTTCACAATTTTCAAAGGTTCTGGAAACTGTAATAAAGAATAAAGTCAGGACTGGGTTAACTTTCTCAATAAAAATAATTTTCTCAGTGTTAATCAATTTGGCTTTCAGAAATATTTAGGCACTGAAAATACCTTACTTAAATCTCTTTCATAATTGGTTGGTAAACTGCATCAATGAAGATTCTTAAGTGGCATCCTTTTTCTGGATATCCAGAAGGCCTTTGAATGTCATTGATCATAATAATAATGTGGAGCTAGTGTGTATAAGAGGTTTAGCCTTTAACTGGTTTGAATGCTACTTAAAGGGAAAAATTTTTAATTAGAAAATACGCTCATTAGCAAGGGAATATTAAAATTCGGTGTCCCTCATGGGTCAGTTTTGTGCCCAATTCTGTTCCAAATTTATATTAATGACTTATGTTCTGGCTAATTTCAAGGTTATTTGACCTCATGCAGATGATACTGCCCTTTTTTTATAGAGAAAAAAAGCTTTGACCGAGTTTTGAAATCTATCGAAGAGGACTTACTTAAAATTAGGTTGTGTTTAACCACAGCCACCGGGTTGGTCTAGTGGTGAACGCGTCTTCACCACCAGTCGAGAGTTCCAGCGTTCAAGTCCTAGTAAAGCCAGCTATTTTTACACGGATTTGAATACTAGATCGTGGATACCGGTGTTCTTTGGCGGTTGGGTTTCAATTAACCACACATCTCAGGTATGGTCGAACTGAGAATGTACAAGACTACACTTCATTCACACTCATACACATAATCCTCATTCATCCTCTGAAGTATTATCTAAACGGTAGTTACCGGAGGCTAAACAGGAAAAAGAAAGAAAGGTTGTGGTTAACCAAAAATGGAATTACACTAAATGTATCCAAATACATAATCTTCCAGTTAAAGGAAAGGATGAGAGAACTAGCAACTTGCATATTAGATATCATAATTTTACTTCCTCTAGAATAGCTGAGTTTAGTTGTGAAGTATTGATAAAGTGTCTAAAATGTGTAGAGGTAATTAATTGCAATCTTTCATGGGAAAAAACATATTCTTAGTCTAAAGAATAATGAAATGTTATGTTATGTGAGTAAGTTTTATTATATTTGGGATTTCTGCTCGATTGGTTTTCTACAAATGCTTTGATTGAATCTCGTTTAAGATATGGAATTGAGTGTTGGGGTTGTGCGTATTTTAATAAAATCCAACCTATAGTGATAGGCCAAAAACATCTTGTACGTAGATTATGTAGAATACCTACTAGGACACTTTCATTCCCATTTGGAGGGGAGATAAGGCTCTTAAATATAGAATTTGACCGAAATATGCAAAGCAAGGGTAATTTTGTACTTCGTAGATCCTGGAAGGAGTTTTCATAAATTTTTCACTTATTTGGCACCAAAGGTTAACAATTTTTTGCCAAATTTTGTGAAAGGTAGTCTAGGTTTAAATTAATTGTGACTAAAATTGACAGATTACCGTAGGGAAGCATAAAACTTATTCTGGCTTTTGTAAATCACTTTTTGACTTCTAATAACAAACTGAATGATTTTCCATCTCTTTAATGTTTCTATAATTTATAGTAATTATTAAATTTCTACTTGGCCACTTCTGTCTTCATTTACATATCTTTAATATTATTCATTCAATGATTTAATCAAATTGATGGTAACTCCTAAAACAGAACTCTCTAGTCCTCAAGGAGTAACTAATTTTCCAAACTATTAATTAATCAAAAAATTATTATTTCATCTATTGCATCACAGTTTTAAATTAAAAAACTATAGTTACTCTTGTGAGCCTGTTGTAGTTCATTTAGAACCTACGGGTACAAACTGTTGTAGGTCAACAGAATTATATCTATATAATTCATAAGATATGTCTAATTTGTAATTCTGTTGTATATTGTAAATGATATTATATAGTTTATTTTAAAAAGTGTATTCTTAGTTTGGAAAATAAATTATTTTTATTGAAAATATATGGTTCATTTCCGTGATTATATAATATCAGAAAAAGATTTTAACTTTCAAATTCTATAATTTGCAACAAGTTCCACTTCTTGCAGAAAACACTGTAAGAGTGTGGTGTGTGATTTCATGGTGCGAAGTAACTGACCGTTTTTTGTTACTGTGATTTCAGCTGTCCACATAGATATTGTGTAACAATTTGTAGTTTGTTTATTCTGAATAAAGTTGAACTAGGTTCTGGTACCAACTGAATAAGAAATTTATCAAATGAAATAATGACAGTTAAGTGACAGAATTCTTTAATAATCTCTTTGCTTTAATGAATTTAAGAAAGGATTTCCTTATGTAGGAATGTAAACAAGGAAATAAAACTTTGTAGTTTTAATCCTCTTATCAGAATTTAGTGTGAGTTTACATAAAAACAGATGGACTGTTGCCAGCCTACATGGTGCAAGTGGTAGCATCTCAGCCTTTCATCCGGAGGTCCTGGGTTCGAATCCTGGTCAGGCATGGCATTTTCACATGTTACAAATCATTCACCTCATCCTCTGAAGCAATACCTAATGATGACCCTGCAGGTTTAAAAAAAAGACTGACTGTTGTCAGCCTACCAGGCTGGTCTTGTAATTAACTCGTCATCGCAAATCAACTGATTTCAAAATCGAGAATTCTAGGTTTAAATCTTAGTAAAGGCAAGTTACTTTTATACGGATTTGAATACTAGATTGTGGATACCAGTGTTCTTTTGTGGCTGGGTTTCAATTAACCACACAACTAAGGAATGGTCGATCTGAACCTGTACAAAACTAACTACACTTCATTTACATTTCATACATATCATCCTTGGAAGTAATACCTTACGATGGTTCCGGAAGGTAAACAGAAAAAGAAAGAGACAGACTTGTCTGATTCTATAAAAATCTAAATTGAATATTAAGAACTGTTAAAATAGTTAAATCACTTCTTTATGTTTTCTGAAATGGGTAAAATTATGCCTTCAATGAAACAGCAGACACTTTCAGAATCTGTATGTAAATACTATATATTTAGTACTACGCATATGTGGGTTGGATCTCTGGTAGTCAGTTTAGTTTTAACAATAATATGAAAGTAAGCATAAATACATTAGGAAAAAACCATTAAAATTTTTGAAAATTGTGATGTACTGCAGTTTTGTTGAATCATGATTAACATGCCATGACAAGCTTTTCAGACAAGTTGGAGAAGTAAAAGTGAACCTAATTATAATTTAGCATTAAAAATTCACATTCGGTGAACAAGAGAAACTGTGACTGAAGAAGCATATGTACATGTGTCTAGCCAGTCTTAAGAATCACTTGTTAAAATGTAAATATAACTTGTGGCACTGTTTTATTAACACATCTCTTACGAAGTCATATTTAGATCATTGTAAAAAGTTGCATTCAGATTTACTTCATTGCAATTCATATAAATATTTTATAAAATTATTGAAAAATTTCGTAATGGATGACATTATTTTGTTTTTAAAATGATAATTTTTTTTATTAAAGTGTATATATATATATATACACACACATATCTTAAAAAAAATAATAGCATAGTTTATTTGAAAAAATTATTTATCTATAGATTGTAAATGTATTTTGCCTGCCTGAAGGGGGGGTGGGTTGGAAGTTCTTAAAATAGTCAAGCCTTTTTTAAATTACGAGAAACAATTCATAAGTAAGGACCAATGTCTCATAAATAGTGATTGGCAACACTGATTGGTTTGCGCATGTTCATCTTTTAACTGCTGTTGGGCTTGTAACCGCTACATTGCCATTAGTTCATTGTTGTTTGCCTTTGCGAAACAGTGCATTAAAATGAGTGCGGTAATAACAAATCCCTGCCATTTGTGAAGTTCAATCAGTGATTAAGTTTCTACACACAAGAGGATATAATCCAGCTGAGATTTACAATCAATTTTGTGAAACATAAGGGCGTACCACAATGATTGAAGGAAAAGTGGGGCAATGGTGCCCTGAGTTTAAGGAAGGCCATTCAAATGTTCATGATTAAGAGAGAAGTGGCAGGCTTAGTGTCTGGACTGACAGTCTTGTTGAACATGTGAATGCAAAAGTGAAAGAAAATAGTCTATTTATGATATGTAAATCTTTCTTTGGAATTTCCAGAAGTTTCATAGATAGCAGTGTTGAGAATTATGATTTAAACTAGGCTATGTAAACTGTGTGTACGATAGGTTCCAAAAATGTTGACAGTGCTCACAAAAATCAGAGAATGAAATCTGCACATGCTTTTCTCAGTCACATTAACAACAAGGGAGATGAATTTTTCCTCACATCATCACTGAAGACAAAACTTTGATTTTGTTCATCAATGCTGAGATGAAACAAAATCCATTCATTGGCATCATTCTTGTTCACCTAAACCAAAAAAATAAGCATGATCAGTTTGGAAGGAAAATCATGGCAACTGTATTCTGGGACCAAAAGGGTGTACTTTTGATTGATTTCATGGAATCTGGAGCATCCATTACTTCACAAGTCTATTGTGAAACACTTTCTAAACTGTGTCGTGCCATTTGAAACCAACAACAGGGAACGCTAAGATCAGAAATTGTTTTTACGATAATACACAGCTTGTATACACAACAAATATGATTTAAAAATTCAGATGAAAGATTTTTGATCATCCCCTTACAGTCCTAATCTCTCACCCAATGATTACCATCTCTTCTTATACCTCAAAAACTGGCTTATGTCTCAACAATTAGAGGAAAGTGAAGAGCTGAGAATTTCTGTACATAACTAGCTACAATCCCAGGCTCCAGAATTTTATGCAGTGGGTTTGGTAAAAACAAGTTTGTTTAGTGTTTGAAACAAAGTGGTGATTATGTATAAAAGTAAAGTAAATATATAAGTATTTGAAACAATTAATAGATTTTTCATTTTTTTCAACTGTTCTCATTTTGTTATTGATTGGCCCTTACTTTTGAACCACACCATGTGTATTGCTTTATGTTAAAGTAAGTTATATGTAGTAATGAAATATGAGATTCAGTATAGTTTAATGTAGATTTAGTACTTGAAAATGAAACCTGTTTTTTTTTGTTTTTTTTTTTTAAAAAAAAGAAAAGACAGTGATAAAATGTTAAGTTTGGATTGAATTGGGTTGTGGTGTAGGATTTGACTTCAGAACTTGCAATGTATTAGTTGCTATGGATGAGCAGTCACCACACATTGCTGATGGTGTGTACAAGAATAAAGAGGAAGATGACATTGGTGCTGGTGACCAGGTACAGTAAAACAAAAATATATGGATAAATAATGGGCAAATGTTCTGTTATTACTCATGGGATTTGCACGTAAAAAGCAGTTTGTCTGTCTGCATGTTGTAATATGTTGCAGGTTTTTTTTTTGTCAAGGGCAGAACTAGTGAACATGAACGTTCAGTAGAGATTTTTGTCTTGTAATCATTGGTCTTGTGTTGTAAAAAAAAATGTAAGGTTTTAAAGGGAAAATTTTTATTGCATGAATTATGCTGTAATCTTAAGTTAAATATATTACAGGTTTAATTAAATTTATTTTTGGTTAGTTCATAGTTTTTATAAAATATAATTAGGTAAATGTGATGTTATATTAAAACGAATATTCTTGGACTTACATTGTTGGAATTTCAGTAAATATGTATTAAAAGAAAGCATGTTTCTGCTATAAAAACCTTCAGAAGATTACCCAGATAACCTCTTTTAACACAATGTGAGAGTTATCTGACCTTATACCTGGGTCTGCCTTTTTTTCTTATTTGTTAGATATCATATGCTGCATAATTGGTTTTTAAGATAAAATTCTATTTTCTGTTACTTATATATTGAACACAGTTATACATTATATTGTTAAAGTAATTAGATGCAAACTTTTATGTAAATTTTGCTACAAAAAAGTGTTAAATATATAGTGTGTTTTGTTAAACATTATTGAAGTGAATAAGTGAACAGTTATTTATGTATTTCCTATTATTTTTTAACCTGGAGCTTTTGTTTTCAATTCAGATCTGCTCATAATGCACATCTGCTTATTTTTACATTTTAACTATATATATTTTTAAAGCAATTGTCTGAAATTATGTCAAAATATAAATGTCAATATAATATTATTTAATTTATTTGACTGTTACCAACTGCAGAAATCATTTTTCCTGTGTAGTTATTTTAGTCAAGAAAGGTAATTATGCAGAAAAGGGGGTTTATCCTTCTCAGCCTAAATTTTATTCATTTGCCAGTTGTCATTCTGATAAAAAAAAAGAATTTAAATGGCTTTCGTATCCATTATAAATTTAAATGAAGTGTATTGTGCATATTTCATCTGATCAATTTATAATGCATCTGAGTTAAAATTCACTTGTTGGCCAAATTTTGGCTACCGAAAATCACAAAAAGTTAAATTAGAATCGTATTTCAGCATTCATTGAAGTAATTCAAACAATGTATGTTTACTTAGATTTTTTCTGAAAGTGTAATTCTTATGTTGATTATATAAGAAGTAATATTTATTGCCAGTGTTTTTTATATGAATAATCCATCAGTAATTAATTAAGAAGGTGACCAGCAGCAACTTATGTCAGTTTTTGACACAAAGGTTATTAAAAATAGGAAACTTTATAGATTATGTTTAATTTTGATTCTTTAATATGTGGACTTACAGTTTACGTGTATTTTGATATTTTTCTTCATAAACTATTTCCATTTGTTTTAAATTGTGACTGAATGTCATATATTAATAATGTAGATAGAATTTTCATCATAAGTACTTGAAATTTTTCCTTGCATCTATGAATAAAAGTATACTCTGTAAAAATTGTTGAAGTTTATGAATACCATTATTGTTGTATTTCTAACAGATTCAGATACTAAAATTTTCAAGATTACTTGTTTTCATTAGGAGTGAATTACAAAACAGAGTACTTATAAAAAGACTTGAAAAACACAACTGCTGGTGTTTACATACTTGTTTGGCAATATTTACTCAGGCAAGACATGATGTATTTTTATCAATAACCTAATACCTGGATGACTACTCTATAAGAGAATCAAAATCCATCACAACCTACTTACTAATGAATATAGGACACTGCTGCTGAAAATGTTAAAAACAATTGGAAAAGCTTACACAGCTCAGCCTATAAATTCAATATTTTTTGACAGTATGAAATTCAGAAAAACCTTTTAGCCCACAAAAACTACAAACAATGGCCAGAAGCAAAAAATCAAGTACATTGGCTGTGAACTACTACTTGTGGTGGTTGATAATACTTTGTAATATTCATTTTTTCACAAAACTTATTTTGATGAATTATTCACATCAATTTGCTTTATGTTTATAATTAATCCAAGATTATATCGTATGAAAAACTTAATAAATTCATAAACATTTCATATACAGTAAATTTGTTTCTTGTTGTATGTTTGTGTAAGTTTAGCTGTGGGTGTATTGTTAACAATTTCATGTAGCTTTCGTGGTTGTCTTGAATGTGTCTGAACAGGTTTTGACTACAAGACATGTTGTGTAATGTTAGCCATCGATCAACAATCGCCTAATATTGCTGCCGGTGTGCATGAGAATCGACCTTTGGAAGAAGTTGGTGCTGGGGATCAGGTAAAAAGAAAATGTTTTGTATTGAGATAATCGCTTTTGTTAATATTTTTGCATTAGCTATAAGAAAAAATGTCACAATCATTCATATTTAACAAGAATATGTATTTAAGCTACATATAACATAAAAAATTTAAAAAAAACAATATGTGACTTAACCTAAATATATAATATAAAAAACTTTAATTTTAGGTTTATTTATACACTCTACATACTTTTTCACTTTGACCATAATTATGCATGTTAATTTATATTTTTGTGATCATTGAAATTCACATGCATTACACTTTAGTAACATTACTTAAACAATTCAATTATTTTAATAGCATTTACTTTTATTAAGCTTAATTTAACATTTCATTGGTTTAAGTATTTCTAAATGCCTGTTAGAACATGAATAAGTTGAAAAGAAATAAAGTATTATTTATATTTGTTGCATTGCACGGTTATTGCTTAACTCATGATTTGGCACTTCATGTGAATAGCTCATTAAGATACATTTTAAAAAAAGTCCTGATCACTGAATGAATTCTAGCATTCTATTTTTTATGATACATTTATGGGTATTAGGAAACTAATACTTCCATTTTTATGGTAGTTATTACAGTATTTGATAGAACTCAAAATTATCATTAAATTTTTATATTCTGTAGGTAATGAGAACCCCTTAGTACAAAAAATTTCCTTTATAAAAAAATGTGGTAGTAAATTGTTTAGTAAAAATAGCAGTGTTGCAACCAGGTGTGCAGTTGTTTCTACTATTTTACTACAGCACAGAATTTTGATACCCACTTGAAAAATTAATCATTATATATCTCCCAGTAAGTCCTAATGCGAGATTTCTTTATAGCGGTTACTAAATGCATGTGCTGAGAATTAATTCATTTAGCATGTTTTTATATATTAAGACTGGTGTGTTCTGTTCCTATGTACTTAAAAAAAATAATTTCTTATTTGCATATTAGTGCAGTGTTGGAGATGCTGTTAAGTTAACAATGAACTTTTTTAAATAGTGAATAGTTTTATTACTAGTCATGTTATATCTACACCAGTAAGTTTAAGGGTAGCTTCATAGTAATAAAAATTCAAAGCTACTCTTATTTGATTTCCCAAACATACTTCTCTATTAAATTTTCATTTCATTTCTACATTCTAGTACCTAATAATTTGTCTCTTTACTCTTTTCTTATAAAATTGTTTCGCATTTTTCTTATATCAGAAAGTTCTTCCCAGCAAATTGTGAGAGTGGTTATTTTTAGAAATAATTATTAAGCAGTGAAGTGTGCAGCAAAACATATTTTTATTCAGGCACTAAGGTTCATGTTTTATATTGAATTTCCTGAAAATAGGGTAGTTATCTTATTATTAACTCAAGACAATTTTATTTATTTTTCTTTATTTTCCGTTAGTATCTAAAGGTATACATTTTACACAACCCATTTTTCAGTTATCAGTTGGTAAAAATTACTACGGGTTGTTGTAAGTTTATAAAAACAGAAAATTTTAAATCCATTTATGTATGATAAATTTATTAATATTAGTTATTTTAATTGCATGCTTAACAAACAAAAAGTTTCAATAATAATTACCAATTTTTGAATGAAAAAATACTTTCTCTAAATAGTTCTATGGAAAGTTGATATTCACATAGCTTACTTGTGTTATTTCATTCAGCTTTTTCTGACACTTATTTTAAAAATATTTAACTTAAAAAAAAATAATTTATTATTATAAATTATTATTATTATTTATTTATTTATAATAATAATTTTAAACTTTAACAAAAAAAATAAATTTTCTCAAAAAGTATTATTTTAATTGAAGAAATATTTTATACTGCTTTAGAACATTATACCTTTAGTGAAGGTGATGAACTTATGCATATGTATAATTTTTTACAGGTTTAATAACTTAAATTTCTATATTCTTTATTCATTTAGTAAAATACTTCAACTTCATCTCTGGAAGGTAGATTAAATGTAAGGTTATTTACACCTCATGCAAACGTTGAGGTTCATGATAATACTTGCCTGATTTTATAAATAAAACTGTTCACTTGCACATCTGTGTTAATCTCTAAACTTGATGCCATTATATTTTACTTATTTATTCTATAATTAATGTAAAAAAAAGACCACTTCTGTTGCTAGATTTTTGGCAGAATAGACCTGAGATGTAACCAGTGTATGGTTGTCAATGGAGATTTTTGCCATCTCCTTGGCAGAGTGATTTCATTTCTGCCTTTCATCTGAAGGTTCTGGGTTCTAGTTCCAGTCAGGCATGGAATTTTTTATATACAAAATTCATTATTATACGTCATATTAACTATTTTTGGATATCAGCCTATTTATTATTGTACGGAACAAAGACTAATTAAATAATTTTGTTATTCACGTTAAAAGTAGGCTGGCAAGTGTCTTCTGCTGCTTTAATTAATCACACAGAATTTTTTCATAAATGTTTTTTTATTTTTGTAAAATCTTTTTTTTAAGGTTGAGTCTTCGTCCCCTTTTCAAAAAAAATTAGTATAGCCACAATAAAAATGGAAAGTTATACTAATCTTACAACAGAAATCATTTAGACTTATTCAATTCCAATATTCAGTAAACATCAAGGATTGTAACAAATGACACTGTAAATCTTTGTACATTAATGTGTGTTAAGTTCATTTTGGGATAATAATTCAGGATTTGCTGGTCCAAAAGTATTAATCTGCCATAGTGATTACTAATATTTATGGGTTATTGACACTATTGAAAGTTTAATTGGGAATGAGGATCAGAAGAGAATGAGGAAATAGACAATGATCAGGAGCTATATCTCAATTTAGGCTAGACATGATGAAAATTTTACTCTTGATTGCACTTTACAAGATTTTTATCTTGTAATTTTTTCCTAAAATGATACATTTTTTCATTCAGATTTTGTACCATTACATTTGCTGTTTTTTTTAGGTTTTAATTGTACAGAATTTCAAATAACTATAAAATGGCATTATACTGTAAATAACACATTTCATTGTGAAGGAAATTTAAAACATTTTCTGCATTTTTGTTATATTCTTAGCAAATAATTAAAATGGTATTATCCATATAAAGATGTTAAGGAAAATGAACATAAATTTTTTCATTACAAGTGTCCATTATTTGGAAAGTAGTTATATATTATTTTTTGGATATGGGATTGTAGAGTATTAAAACATTTGTCTGTTGATGGAAAGTACAAATTTATTATTGATTATACCTATAGCTTTCTTGGTCCTTAAAATAATGTAAAAACATTTATTTTTTTATAATTAATTTTATGAAGACAGAAAAAAATTTTGTTGAATTAGTATGTAACATTCTACTATCTCAATACCATGCATGGGCTATTTAAAAGTGATTACTCCTATGAATATTTTCTTGATTTACCGTATTAAAAACGAATAAATCCTTTGCAGTACACTGAAACATAGCGTATTACATGGGTTCAAAAATATTCTACCTAAAGAATTAACATTTTTTTCACATATAAAAAGTTTCCAAATCATTTTTTTGTGGGATATATTCTATACAGAAAGTTCAACCTATTAAAGGTGGCCAAAATGTAACCCATATATGCTTTTAACTTGCAAATTAAATAAATATGACATGAAAGTACATTTACTTGCTACAAAAACTTACATTTATTTTTCCTACGAGTTGCTAATTTAGCTACATATTTCTCCCACTGGTAAACCAGTTTTCTCATTGCATAAATGAAAATTGCTGGTAGTCTTTCTTTGATCCATGACCTCATTTCGTCCTTCAGTTCATCATCAGTGGTGAAATGAATGCCTTTAATATCCTTCTTTAATTTCAAAAAGGAGTGAAAAAATCACATGGCACCAAATCTGTTTAGTATGGAAGATGTGGAATAGGTTCAAATTACAATTTCACAAGACCCTCAACGGTTGCGTACAATGTGTCTGGCCAAGCATTGTGTTGCATAATTATCAGCCATGTGGATTGTCAAGCACAGCACACACATCTTCTAACTTGTGTTTTAGTATGAATCATGGTGCTTTTCATTAGTCACAAAAACTCGGTCAACCATTGCAAGGTTCATCTTCAATGCTCGCTTTACCAGCTGATGGACAATATTTTATTGCCTGTTTTGATCAACAGTTTTATAAGGTTTTAGATGATATATGTCAATAGCGTTAACTTTTTGCTGATAAAGATTCAATTATTGCAGTTGTGTTGACATATCAGTAGTACTCTACTCCTTAGAAATGGATACCTACAGAAATTGAGAGGAGGGCATGGGTCGGTAAGTTTTGAAATGGTAGTAGTAGAGGATTTCAATCCTCTACTACTAGATACTAAGGCCAGCATCTGTTTGTAAAAAAAAAGTTGATGTTATATTCTTGTGCGTATTACATTTTAGTCAGCCCGTTTTTTTCTTCTCCAATTTTTTGTTTTGTACTGATAAGGTAAGTGACTATAAAGTTAGTCTTTCCTTTCATTTTAAGAAGTATAATACATTTTATGATTATTTTTTAATACAAGAATATTAGTTTCACCGTCAAATCAAGAATAAGATGGCAGTGAAGAGCCACTCAGCTCTGTAAAGTTCTTTTGCTTGGTGAAAGCCATGTGATGGACTTAGCTGGCCTTAAGTAGAATCTGCACTACCGTGTGACTTCAGTGGTTAGGCCGTGGGATCTCTGCCTTGTACTTCATGATGCAGAAGATTTATTAAAGGATTTTTCTTCGGGCAACCATGTTGTCATTATCAATGATATAAATTACATTAATAGGCTGCTGATGCAGATTCCTTTGTTTTGCAAAGAAGATTGGGAAGGTGAGCCATAAAAGGGTGTTATACTCTGACATCCTTTACCAGCTTCACCATTTCAAGATTGGTTCTCTTAAAACTTTTCCACATAAACTATTAGAAACTAAATTCAATGTCATGGTGTGTGGTGATTTTAATGTTAACCTTCTAGATGCTCCTACTCTTGTGACAAATGAACTACTAACTCTGAGTTAGCTGGTCCAAATATTTCTATCCCCCAGCCAACCAGAATTACAAGGACTTCGCCCAACTGTACAGATCATTTTTACAAATTTACCAAAAAATAATTTTTGATCCTTTTGTGCAGATAACAGTCGTTCAGATCATGATTGTAAAATTGCAATTGCATCATTTAACTGATATTGTTTGTATCAAAATCAAGCTATACTGTTTGTATCAAAATCAAGCTATACTGTTGTGGTCTGAAATGCCTTAATAAAACTCTAAGCTTGTCATCCTAAGCTTGTTATACCTACTATCCTACCCTACTAAACTGCATTTGTTGTGTGTCTGTGTGTGCGCCCTTAGCTTAGCACCGGAATGCACCGATCACTAGCAGAAAATTCCAATTTGTTAGTATACTTCTTGTGGTGGTCAGGTGTATACTTGTATTTATTATATATTGAAGTTTTGGAAAAATTTATTGCTTTTTAACCAGATTTTTGGGTGAAAATTGCAATTATCTCAAAAATGGTAGTTCCTAGCAATCAGATAAACATTTTAACCTCCCCCCTTCACTGTAACTTCACCTACTCACAGTGGTACCCATCAGATAATATTTTCAAGTGCCTCCTGGGGCACCGTTCATAAATTGGGGAGGGGTGTGATGTGTACCACTGTATCAAAATAACCGCTCATCTGATTTTCACAATTCAAAATGTGTATCTATCAGCAGGTCAAGCGCTAACTGTTTTAATGCATCGGCTGAACTCTTGATCAACTTTATCTTGGTTATCCGGAAATTAAATCGTTAGCCCTATATTTTGATTGCAGTCCAATCTTTTGCTAAATATGCTCAAACTTGTGCACTAGTGCAGCTGTAAAGTATAAACTTGTGAAGACTATAAAGTATAAAATAAAAAATGTTTAAAACAACACTTAAGTTAAACAAACTAAAATGTAAAAAATAATTTTTGGACTATACTTTAGAATTTTAGGAAATTATTTTTCACCTTCTATGTGTTTAATTAGAGTGGTGTTTTTAAAAAAAAAATTACATATTTTTTATTTATGTGATAAATAAACCAGTAGATAAACTAAAAAGTAGGCACTGGAATGTACCGATCAGTAGTGGAAAATCCTAATTCGTTAGTATCAATTTTTAAAGTTAAATTTCTAATTTAACTTTCTTTATATCAATTTTCATCATTCAAAAAAAAATATTTTTACACAAGAGGTAATCAATTTTTTGGACACCTAATAATCCCATTTTGAGACGTCGCCCAGAGAATCTAGCTGCGGAGCCATGCTGTAGGTACACCCTGCAGCTGGTATTCTCGTATGTCATCATCACTTATGGCTCTCAAAAAAGTAGTATGAGTTTTTAAAATAAAAAAATGGCAGTTTTCAGATCATTAATTTGCACCAGTAAGAGTGATTCATGCAGACCTGTTATAAGAAAATTAAAATTAATTTGTTAATTAGCCCTTCTTTTGTTAATATTTATGAATGTGCAATCGTTGCTGAAATGAATGGTAACTTATTCTTCAAAGATTACAGTATCCACCTTTACCAAATCGGACTACTGAACTGTTTTCATGTATCTCAACACAATACTTTGGCTTAAAAGAAAAGATCTTATGCTTCCATTGCTGTATTTAATTACTTGCTGAACAATTTGAAAAATTTTCCCATCAATTTTTATATAAAATATTAAAAGAATTTCTTTTAGGGAAACAAAATTGAGATAAATTTTTAAATTATTCTAATTAAAAATATATACCTCAAATAATTTTCAATAAAGGCTTCTGAATTGTGAACTTTTTATAGCAATTTATTTTATTTAATATATTTATTTCACTTATTTCATATGTTTGTATTTAAATAAATATGGACTTTATTTAGCACATCCAATTTTTTCTTATAATTTGGTTTTATATAAGTGTGTGCAATCTACATTTTGTTGTAATACAATGTGTAGTGAACTTAATTTCTTTAAAAAATTGAATTGTTTAGAACAGAAGGTCAGATTTAGATTTATATATATCCAACACAGTGATGTGAAATTGAAAAAAAAAAACAGATTTATGTCGAAGAGTATTAATAATAGTTTCAGAAGTGTATGTTGAATTATTCAATACTAGATTTTTATTTAATACTAAAATAACTCAAAGATTTTTTTCATTAACTAACCTCAAACTACTTTTCTATATAGACACTTATATTTAAGGACTTATATTATATATATCCTTATATTATATTATCCTTATATTTAAGGATCATATTATCCTTATATTTAAGGATCATATTCTTCACCACCATTGGGAAAAATAAGTCACTGTTTTCTTCAAATCTTATTACTCAAAATGCTTTCCTTCTGAAAAATTTTCATTGTTGTTTGTATTCATTGGCTGTATGTTGTACTACTGTGTTCTTCCACTATGTTTTCCGGCAAAGAAAAATGGAAAAGATTGCAGGTATGATAAAGATTGAAGTTGAGATGGACAAAATGAAGCACTGAGAACAGTTAACGAGAACAAGCTTAATTAGAACAATTCGGAATAGAAAAGTTTAAAACTGGCAGAGTCATATATAAGATGATTGATTGAAAGAGTACTGAAAGGATCAGTAGGTGCAAAAAGGGGAGCAAAAGAAGAGTTAAAATTTAGATATCTTAAAAGTGGGATTGGGGTGTTATCAGGGCCTTAAATTATATCTGGGAATAAAAATGGAATTTATGTCAACAGACATGACAGAGCACATAATCATATAATGATATCATTTTTCAAATACCTGTATGTATATGTTATCAACTAGATGGCCTATATGTATGAACATCTCATCTGCTATGCTACAAAAATAAGAATTGTAAAGCTACACTACAGTCTAATATACCAAATTTATTAGGGTTAGTTACAAGTGCTTTACTCTCTTAAGGCATATATACAACTAATGATATACAACTTAGGTATTTCTTAGTATATATAGAACTAATTTAATAAGGCATTAGCCAAATAAATTTTCTAATCTTTGGTTAGCAACTTGCAGGTTGGTTTGCAGTAGTTACATAGTTCTCAATCCAGTGCTAGTCTTTTAAATTGTTTGTATGATTGCCTAAACACATGTAAAAATATAGTTATTTCTTCTCTTCTTCATGTAATCGATCAAGCATTGTGGTTTTCACATTTTTTAAAAAATCTTTTCATTTTCTACTTTCTCTGTCCGTAATATCTATCTTCTAGATAGTTCAATTACACCAAAGGCTTCAAGCCTCCTTCTTTCCATCCTCCCAAGTGTCCAAAACTCAGTTCTTATAGTAGTACACTCCATACAAGTTTTTAGCAATTATTTCTTTAATTTCAGGTTAATATTATTTATTGTAAACAATTTCCCTTTCTTATTGAAAGCTGCTTTTGCTTGGTTTATCCTGCTTATTGCATCCTTCCTGCTACAACCATCAGTTGTAATTTTTCTACTCAAGTATGTAAAATCTATAACACTTCCTAGATGTGTTTTAATATTTCATGAGGTTTCGCATCATGTTAGCTAGCAACAAGTATTTTTATGTTACTACAATTAATTTTCTTGTTGTAAGTAGCAAGAGTGTTAGTCATCCCTCGTAGAACTTCTATCAACTCTTCCTTACTTTCTGCTAAAACCAAGATATCGTCTGCAAATCTAAGCATATCTATTTTCTCACCTTTCGAGTGCAACCTCCCTCATATCCCATCTAGATAAGATATTTCTTTTGATGTAATTATTGAAAAGTACTAATGAAAGGGAGCAACCTTGTCTTAAATGTTTGTCTGTTGCTTATGCTCCTCTGGATTCTACATCAGCCCTTTCCTCTTAGACTCCAAATAATCCTTCTGTCTGTGTCGTCTACTTCCCTTAGCATCTTAAACAAAATACACCATTCTACCCCATCAAAAGCTTTTTGAAAATCTACAAAGGCACTTCCTATAAAAACTATTCATAAATTTCATTGCTTGTAGGTTTTTTTGCTGTAATAGTTTCATAAAATTCTGAAATATGTTAAATTTTGCTTCATAACGGTTATCATTTGGTTTTTTCATATTAACACTGTGAAATAATGCCTATTTTGGTATGTATAGTTTGCAAGTATGTATAATCATCCATATCTGACTCCATCCACTGACATTTTTGCCTGACCAAATGCCCAGCAGCCCACACATACTTGTTGTGTGGGGTTCTCTGCCTATGCAGTGGGACCCACTCCCTCACGCAGGGTGGTGCTAAGATTGACGTAAAGGCATAACATTAGCACCACCCGCATCACAGGCACAGTTCTCATTCACACCTATATTTACATAACACATTCAGACACTATTTAACTGTATTTGCGACATTTACAGCTCCGAATTTACACTATAGCTATGCCGGTCTCAGACAGCAGGAATGCATTCCGCGGATCAATATGAATGCATTGAATGCAATATGAATGCATCAGTATGAATGCATTCCGCAGGAGCCACCGGTGACAGCAATACTAGACACCCTTGCCACCCGCCCCCGAAGGCTGGTGCCCATCGCGGTCTTCAACCGATATCAACGTCTACAGTGTTATATTTTATCATCTTAATTAAACATTCTGTTTAATTAAAGTACTTAATCTACCTTAATTTTAATTTTCTAACTATATAAAAGTATTTTACTTCAAAAAAGTTGAATTATAAAGATATATTGGAAAAATCAACTTGTGATATACACAGAGGTCCAAAAAAATGAACTCACTGATTGTAATTAAATAGTATATAAACAAAAAGACTTAACATTCGCTAGTCTAATATTGTGTAGTGTAAGGAATTAAAAATTTGTCATGGTAGGCAGAGCTGGTGATTTATGCTGTGCATGCACAGGTGGTTGGTGATGGAATGAGCCAGTCATATTAGCCAGTGTAGCAACAATGGCTGAGGTTCACTTACGGTTTGTTGAAATGGTACTGGAAGTACGAAAACATTCACAAGGTACAATGGCAGTGCCAGAGAGAGTTAGAAACAAGGAAAGATCTGGCTGACCATGAACAGCTACAAGTCTGACATCCAGTGCTGTGGTGTTGCAACATTTCACACGATCAGCACAAAAATCAGTGAACCAGGGAACGTGCAAAAGTGGGGTGAGCCGGTCAAGTGTAAGACGCATTCTGAAGAGTGGAAAGTGTACATTCCACGACTGCTACCAAATGAGGACAACCGAGATTGAAGGGTGGAGTACTGTGAATGGTTTCAGCACATGGTTGGCAATGATGAGGAATTTGCAGAGAAGTTTATGTGGACCAACAAGGCACAAGTCAGACTTAATGGTACTGTGAACCACCACAATTGTGTGTACTGGGCTCACAGTAAATACGACAGCGCAGTAAATCTACTGGAGATTGTTATTTGGTTTGATTGGTCCCTTTTTCTTTAAGGGTATCGTAACTGGTGAGGCGTATCTCAATGTGCTTCAGACAAGGATTTTGCCTGCCATCCAAAACCTTTATGGTGTTGAACTTTTTTACGTGCAACAAGACAAAGCCCCACCTCACTACCATCAAGATGTCAGTTTGTACCTCTATAAAACTCTACCCGTCAGTGGGTGGATCGAAGAGGTGCTGTTGAATATCCTCCTTGGTTTCCTGATTTGACATCTCTGGGGGACTGTCAAGAATGACGTGTATCAACAAAAACCAGCAATAAGCTACATGAAAGAAATCATAGAGTTAAGTGCTGCCATTACGCCAGTAGTCTGTGTGTAGTTTGGCACCGCGGGCATTGTATAGAAGCTGCTGGTGGTCATTTCGAACACATACCATAACCCTCTCAGTGTCAGTAATTGTCACATCAAATGAAATTTGTTACGAGATGCAGACTTCAGATAATGAGTACATTTTTTTGGACCCCTCTGTGTAGTTGTCTGATGAACTTTGTTTCATTACTTTAATACATTATAAATGAATCTTATTTCTTTTATTAGTCCTCTATAATTTTATCACAGATGTACATTTTCTTCTATTTAGTTAATTTGCTGAGCAAACTCTTGTACAAATGTTTCAACAGCTAGCTTAAGCATCAAATTATGAGCAGTAGTAGTAAACTGGGTGGCTAGGGTGCTTACATCGCTAAGACAGATGTTTTGGCATCAAGCCCTAGTTAGCTGAGATATTTACCGGAGCTGCATTTTGGGAGGGTGTAGCCATATTGACCTCACTCTCAAAAGTAGACCAGAATAAGACGAAATTGTCATTTTGGTATGAGATTGAAATTTTTGCTGAAAGTATCAATCAGATAATGATTTGAGTGCGTAGAATAATATTTAAGTTAGATATGGGAATAGGTTTGTGTGAAACCTTTGATATTTAGAGGAAGGTGCAAAAGGATTGTTAATTTGATAGTTGGAGATTATAAGTAATAGTAGTGGTCAATATTGGAAGAAGCTATATGAAGGCAACAGTAAGTTATTTACACTAAAAGAAATGTCTCCAGAGACATTTGCATCGGTGGCATGCTGACTGAGGCAAAACACTGATAGTTGTGATATGTTATCAGGTTTAGAGGGTCTAAAAGACCCTCTAAACCCACCAGGGCTATGAACCATGGGGTGGTGTGGTGACCAAGATCATCACAAGGAGGGCGTTTCCTCTTTATGAGGGGGGGGTCAGGATGTCTTTTATTCTTTCACCATGTAAATCCTAGGTAATAGAGTACTTTTCTGAGACTATCTACTTCTACTGAATATATTTTCTTCCTTGAATTTTAAAGCCAATTTAGGCAATGCTAAAATAAAATGCACTTAGTTAATTAGACATTGTTTTCCATACAGTGAATAGCCGGATTGGTCTTGTGAATCTAAATTAGTGATCTGGCTTTACCTTCTTAGGAGCACTGAATAAGGAGCATTCACTGCTTTCAGTCCATTTAAGTGGAATTTTAATTTTACTGACTGAACTAACCAACAAGACTTATGCGAGTTATACATTTTTTTTAGAGTCATGGAAAAAACTATTTTCTTGAGCTTCGCTGGTCATGTAATCTAATAAAAATTAAGTAGTTCTTCTTGGACCATGATTAAATTTTCCAATTAATTTTGAATTTTGTAATATGCACCTAAATAATAAGAGATTTATCCATGCAATTCTTGTATAACTAACAGAAATTTCTGTGCACATAATATTGAAACAAAGCCACTATATACATTTACACAGAAAATTATTTGAACACAAAATGTAAATTCGAGAATAAAAGTCACTACATTATAATAATACTTGTGAATATTTATATTAACTATATATATATGTATATGCATGTATGCTATTGATTATAATGGCAGAATTCATGTGATTTATTTGAATGAGTAATCATTTGTTTATAATAAAAAATAAACATTATTTATAAATGGAACTAATCATTAGACTGTATCCAATGATGGATTATTAAATTTTTTACCTTGAGTGTACTAGTACGAGATAGATTTACACCTTTAGTACAGCACTAGATGAAAAAAATCAGCTGGTACAATTGTTTATCTCTAATAAACATAAGCTTACTATCATTTAACAAAAATTCATATAGGAAAGTGTATATTTTTATTCTTTATTGTGATAAATGTATTGCATGAATGTTAGCAATTAGTTCTAAACTATAATCATTCAACAGCCAGAAGTATTTTTTTATTATGGTATGTTTTTGGAATTGTATGAAAATAATCATGAGTGTTAATATATATATATTAAAAAATAAGAAAATTTGTTGCTATATTTATAACTTTGTAGTAAGTTTATAAAAGGCTTATATTAAAAAACTTTACTCTCTCTATTGCTTATTTAAGTTTTATTTCTGAAGTGAAAATGAAACGCACACACACACATATATATATATATATATATATATATATATATATATATATATATATAGAGAGAGAGAGAGAGAGTTTTTTCCCTATTTGTAAGTGTTCATATATCTCCAATTTATTTTAGGGTTACATAGTGGATTAGGTGTGAAACATTTGGTCATCTGATGGATGTATTGCCTGTTTTGTAACTTGAGAACAAATTTTTATTTTATACTAATTAATGTATTTTATTTTAATATTCTTAGGGGCTCATGTTTGGGTATGCTACTGACGAAACTGTTGAATATATGCCATTGACTGTAGTTTTAGCTCATAAACTGAATCAGAAAGTCGCAGAGCTCAGACGAAGTGGTGAATTTTGGTGGGCAAGGCCTGACACAAAAACCCAGGTGAATAAATTTTTAACTTAATTTATGCATTGTGTATTAAAACCCTTTAGTTATGTATACCATTTTTGGTTATAGTGAAATGTGCAGAATTCACATTTCACATTTTTTGGCTTTACAATAATCCTTTATTTATGTTTTATAAGTTGCACCAAAATTTATTAGGTAGTTTAAGATTGTAATAGAGGTAAGTTATTGTTAGATATAAATTAATAGTTAAATAATTAGAAAGTATAGAAAATAATTTTATGTGACTACTGTTGTAAAAATAACATCTCTAAGATGAACTCATTGTTAAACAAACAAGTCTTTGCACACCACTTGAGAGAGTCAATATTCATTCTCAGGATTTCTAGTGTAATCTATCAAGTCACAATTGTGATTTTTTTTAACTGTTATGCTGTGAGGTAGATTCTTATAGACATGTTTTAAGTATCCCCATAAAAAGTAATCACATTGTGATGAATCAGATGAGTGTGAAGTTAGATCACCATTATGAATCGTGACATTGTCCTGAACACAATCATCTGCATTGTGAGTCATGTCATGGGAGATGTTGCACTACCTTTGTTGAGACTGTAATGAGTATAAATCAGTGTGATATCTTAGTATTTGAAAGATAAATTTGTCTAGCACGATCACATCTCAGCTGTTACTGCTCTTCCATTGTCATCTAAAAATGCAACCTAAAATCCCAAATGAATTTACTATTCTCCAAATTTAGCACCTTCTTACTATATAAAGAAGATTGATGCAGTATACACAGATCTTCCTTCGTCCACTATCTGTAATTTTGGTTACTGACGCACTTGCTTAGATGAAAATGGACCTCATCTGAAACTATTAAATTGAATAAAAATTGTGGTTGTGTAAATCTTTCTAAGAGCTTTGTACAAAATTCTGTTCACGAATGAAAATCTTGAAAGAGAGTAGTAATTTTTGAATCATTTTAATTTTAAATGGATGAAAATATAAACCTGTATGTAACATCATCTGACATTCTGAATTTAGTTGACTTTGCTATAGGGGTGCTCTCACGCCACATTTTCTGGGATGCAAACTGTTCATAATGGCCAGAATTCTTCTTCAGCACTACAGAAGCTGTTATCTAAACTTTCATACTCTGTTTAAAATTGTTTGTTATGTTACAATCGCCCTTACATTTCTTTCTTTGTTAAAAAAACAACACCTAAACTTCAAGTTGAAACACAGTAAATTTGTGATCATGTTTAAAAATAAATGATGATGCTCATTCCATGGCTACCAAATACTTCGGATTGCTCCACAGACCAACTTTAAAAACACTTCTTATTTACCGGTATATATTTTTGGTGTCAATCTTTAATCAGTTCTGTCACATCTGTATAATTAAAACAATTGATCACTATCCGTAGAAAATTGTTGTTAGAAAGTTAGTGAATTTAAATTTGGTGTTGCACACTACTATTGGAACATTGTAAATATAATAAAACTTATGAAAACTCATGATTACCAAAATTTTAAAATTTTGTACTTTTATTACTTGCATTGAAAATTATATTAGAAAAAATAAGATCAAAGCATGAATTATTTTTTTAAAACACTATTGTTTAAATTTTCTGCCTGTAATATTTTAGTTTTTCTTTACTTTTTATATAACCTTACTTTTATAAAATTTTATTAATGGATTTATTTATTTTTTATTCTTTGCGTGTTCAAAATGATTTTTTCTGACTAGGCCAGTAGGGTTAATGAATAGGGTAGTTTATTTATTTGTGCCTAGGCAATAAAATCTTGAAAAGATTATAATGGCTATAGATTATGATTGTTACTGAAAGTCTAATAAATAATTTTGAATTTTTTTTAGGTTACTTGTAAGTATTGCTTTGTTGCGGGTGCTTGTGTCCCTCAGAGAGTGCATACTGTAGTGGTATCAGTTCAGCATTCAGAAAAAATTTCACTTGAAGATCTAAGAGCAGCAGTATTGGAGAAAGTTGTTAAAGCTGTCATTCCTGAAAAATACCTTGATTCAGATACAATTGTACACATTAATCCATGTGGAGCATTTGTTCTTGGTGGTCCTCAGGTGAAAGAAGTTTATTTTTTGATATGATATGATTACATAATGAATGATGTTGTAATACTAAAGATTAATTGCTTTGCTTAAAAGTAAGTTATTGTAAAGAGAGTAAAAATAAATAATATAAAAAACTTACTTATATTTTATGTTAGTGAATTTCTATGTTGACAGTGTGCTGTACGTCTCTTAACAGTTGTAGTAGTGAATATTATATTTGAAGTATAAAAATAAACAAAATAAGGTAGTTTAAGATTTGGTGATCATTTAAAACACTGTTGAACCACGCCTTTGACCTTGAAACTGTAGAAAAAAATTTTGAGCTGTAAAAATTCCCTTTTTTGTTTTGATATCCCTATATAACCGGATTTTTTCCCCAGATATTTTAACAAAAAAAAAAATTTGATTTAATTTAACCTTTACCGATATATCTAGTATCTAGATAATAATAATAATGCCCAGACAGTATCATCTAGTATGCTCAACATATGTTCCTGGACATACAAAAAGTATGAAGGCATAGATCTTAAAAATAAGATTTTCTGATTAAATTTTTGTCAGTTTCATGAAAATTTGAGGTTTATTGTTTTAATGTGGTGGTATTAACAGTATGCGATATTAAATTGGGTAATTTGAAAAATACATTAGCATATAAAATAATTCACAATGTTGTTTGGAATAGTTTTATTGGCATTCAAGGAATATGATCTTTCAATATTAGAATTGTTGATAATTTAAATAGATTTACTGGAGACGAAAAGGAAAAATGCCACAACGTGGTAATATAAAAACAATATAATTGAATGGGATGATTAGGCTCAGAAGGGGGTTTGGTGTTGTAGAATATACTATATATATATATGTTAAATTTGAAACTTATGATCAGATTTTTTTCTTAATGTATACAAAGTTCTGTATTACTTTTCAAAATTTAGAGAGATCAGTTTATGCACAATCAGAATGGATTTCTGGACTGGCATCTGGTTTCTTGTTACCTTTAAATGTCTTATAGCAGTACACTCTCCTCCCCATTGTACTATTAGCCATCCCAACACTGCTTCAGACATCCCAGAACTGTTGAACTTCTATTATGTATTTACATTTTCTAAACTTGTGCAAAACTAAAGAAAATTGCTATCTATTAATCTGTCTTGTAATTCATTGATGATTTATATTTCAGAATATTAATTCTAGCTTATTAATAATATTTGTTAAATGAATTTACTCACCTATTTTTTTCTTAGTTATGAGATTTCATATTGTAGCTTATAATTTCTGTTTATCCAGTGTGATGCAGGTTTGACAGGTCGTAAGATAATTGTAGATACATATGGAGGTTGGGGTGCCCATGGTGGTGGTGCATTCTCAGGGAAGGATTTCACCAAAGTTGATCGGTCAGCTGCTTATGCTGCTAGATGGGTTGCTAAATCTCTCGTTAAGAATGGCTATTGCAAAAGATGTCTTGTTCAGGTAAGTGATTTCTTGTTTTTATTCTCAAAGTTCGAGATTATATACAGCAATTAATATTTTAGTTTTAATCACTAGGTTGGTTGATTGTAAAACAAAAACTTCTTTCGAACTGGTATGATTATTATATCCATATGAAAACAGTTAAAAGTAAAATTGCAAAAAAGTGTTATTACTAAATAATACTGTAATTTTTTATAATTGATAACAACAGGATAATGAATGAATTAGAAAAGAATCAAACCATTACATAATATTTTTTTTCTCATAATTAAACACATAATATATACATGCTTTCTGTATAGTTATGGTGCAGTACAATTTCCAACAATTCAGAATTCCAGGTACCTCTAGAAAACTAAGTATTTTATCTGAGAACATAGCATCATCTTTTATCTTTTCATCAGATCTAAAAGACTGGTGTGCTATTGGTTCTTTTGTGTGATCCATGAAAATCACCAGGCCTAGGTACCAGAGACAATCAAAGACAAATATTGAATTTTTGCAAAATGGGATTAGTATTTTCATACTATAACAAAATATCTGTATTTAGAAGTCCTCATTTGGACTTAGATACAGGTGATTCTTGAGGAAATCACTGTATGTTGCATCAGTTACTGTTTCTTTGGGTATGTAGTGCTCCAAAATTATTCTCGTTCATTCAATGCAGGATTTCTTTTCTATTCCTTGTTTGGTTTCTGGTATGGTATTAGTGGAATAAAAATATAAGATTTCGTTACAGACATCATCACATTTTTCTTTCAATTCTGCAGTCTTGTTGGCACTTTACTGGACAGCAGAACATCATGGACTATGATATGCTGCTGATCCAGTATTTGTACCCAAACATGATTATTTTATTTATATTGTTTCGATTTTCCTTCACTTAACTGTTCCAATGGCCTCTGGCATCACAACTCTGTGTGTCTGATCTGGCCATGAAGTTTGTTATAAAATAACTTCATAGTCTACTCATACACTTGTAGTACTATAGTGGCAGACATATATCACTGTACTAAACTCCTTTCTGTCGATGAATTTTAATGGTTGTTTACCTTTTACTGCTCAAAAATTGAAAAGGAAGAAAGATATTAGTCTTTGGTACATGTTTCAACATATACCATGTTTCATTTCACCATTACTTTTGTCACCTGTTACTTTCTTTTAAAAACAAACAGAATACTGTTGCCGAACAACATAATAGCATTGTGTGGAGAATTTTTAAAGCATTTTTGTTGGTTTTCATTTAACTTTGTATTAATTTGTCCTTTTTAATTCTCACAATGAAACTCTAAACAGATAAATTATGTTCACGTAGTGAATTATACTTTGCCTGTAGTAATTAGTCTAACAAAATTGAATATAATTTTGCCTACTGACGGAATAAATAATTGAATTGTTACAAGACAGAAAGGGGGAAATGCATTTCTTTATCATTCCTTGTCGATCCATTTTTTTGACTGACCCATTTAATGCAAAAGGCATTGGAAAGCTGGATACAGTGGAGTTCAAAGTTTAATCATTTACTATGAGTTTGACGACCTTTATACATACTGTACTCCAAAATATACCTTGTTTCACATACAGTATTTTTTTAAAAAAACATTGTTGTATAGTGCATTTTCAAAATTCATGTTGATGAATTTAATTCATAAATTTATGATAATGAACAGCATATGTCTACAGTCTGATGTTTATGTTCTGTATTAATGTTAATAAAAATGTACAGTGCATATAGACTTACTTGATTAACTGTTATAAAAGTCTTTGAAGTTTGTGTCTTTCAGTGCATTCTCTTCCTTACTGATAATTTGTGCCATTTACGTAAACACATATATCCATTGGTCCTCGATATAAGGCCTTAAGAGCCTATAAGTCCTATAAGTTCCTTAAGAGCCTTATAAGCCTATAAGTTCCTATAAGCTCTAATTGGTCCTCGATCGCCTTAAGATTGCAGTGTCAGATCCGGTCTTTCTTCAACGATATCTTCTTCACTTGGCTCTTCATTTTATACAATCACTACTACTTCATCAGTTATTTCTTCAATTTCATTCTGCTTCATCCATTCCGTTGCACCCTTCAAATCAGCCACCTCACAGCCAGGATTTTTTTTCAACAAAGAAACAAGTTCATTGTTTTATTTTGTAATTTCTACATCTTCCCAATTGTCACTGGCCTTATGATCTAGTAATATTTTCCAAGACCTCACAAGCAATATGGCCGGTATCTCTTCCCATCTCTCAGGCCCATAGTATAATGTCAATTATACTGTTATATTATATTTTAACATATCAATTCTGTTTGAATATCTTGGTTATCTTTAATTGGTGTTTTGTGATAGCCGCTGTCGAAACTTTTTCTTTAAAGCTTGTAGGACCTTTTGGTCTGTAGGCTGACAGACTGATGTAACATCTGTAGGCAGAAAAAATATTTTTTTTATATTTTTATTTATATTACCACTTATTAATTCATCGGTAGCCAGATGGGATGGTGCATTGTCTTAAGATAAGGACTGCTTTCTTAAGTAAATTATTATCAGCCAAATGTTTTTCAATGGCCGGTACAAATTCATGGTGAAACCAATTTTTGAAAATTTCTTAATTCATCCACACTTTTTTCAGAAGAGTATAATACAACAGCAATGATTATAGATTATTTGTTATGCTCTTGGATTTTTAGATTTTCCGATTAAGCTTAGCCTCAACTTCTGGTTTCTAGTTGCATTACTGTTTGCCAAAACTGTTAAGCGTTCTTTGCTTTTTTTTATATCCAAATGTAACTTTTTCTATCTAAACACTAGGGTCTTTGACAGTTACATCTTGTAAGTCCTGTTTTGTTGCAGTTGTATATCTGTTATTCAGAAATTTATAACTTATCTTGCAGTTTGAAAAGATAAGCTTTGAATTTGAGAATAGCATTCTTATCTGCAGACAACACTTCACCGCTTATCATCACTGGCTGTAAATTCACCTTTATCTCCTTCGATTAGTTTTTTAAACTGTACCATCTTTTCTTGAAGTAAGGAATCTGAAATAGGCAAACCTTTTCCCCTTAAAAACCCATGTTACAAATACAAAGTCTCCTCAGCCTGAGAATGCATAGTTTTTCTAACTTTGATGCCAATTCCACTTGCTTGGTTAGCGCAGTATTTCTCTATTTCCCTGTGGGTTTTTCCAGTCTCCAGTGCTTTTTCCTATGGCTGACTCTGAAGTAATCTTTTTTGTAAATTGACCAACATCCAATCTATTGCATGGAGCTTTTTCTTCAAAGGTCACCACAGCTTTCTTTCATTATCTCCCATTTTAAACTTACACATGCACATTGATAAATCCACTTTAAAAGATTAAACTGAGCACAAACTTAATTCGACTATATCTATTTTTGAACTGATCAGGACAAAAAATGAGATACCTGCTGCACTATACTTTTGGTATGGCTAGGTTATACTAGTACCACAGATAAAATATTCTATTTTTAATGAATGAATGATGTCATGTATTTTGACTGTGCCATTGCAATACGGTATTTGTCCTTACATCTCCTGCCAATGAGCACAACATTTCTGAGCGAGAGTGCTTGATGAGGAATGAGTCATAATTTATGGGAAATGTACATAGGCCTACTATAATGTAATTAAGTCAATATTCTTATCACCCGGAAATGTACTCGAAAAATAATGTAAATAAAAACATTTATGAACACAAAATTACACATAGACAAAAAAAGATTGGTATATACAGTACAGTACAAGGAAAAATAATAAGAAAAGCCGCATTTATTTTTTTATTTACATATTTTTTTTACTTATTGTAGTAATTATGTAGGGCTGGATAGTCGTGCAAGTTTACTGTAAAATATGGTATTACAGTTAATCTTGAGGAAATACAATATAAAAAATACAGTAATTGTTATTATAAAATTAAAAATTATCGGCTTATTTATTTTTGTGTTTAGGGTGTTGAGAAAAACATTTTCATTAATGAAAATAATGTTGTGAAGGAAAAATCTTGCAACTATACAAAAATTGTATTATACTGTTTTATAATAAAAATTTTATTATGCTGTTTTATAATCAGTAATATAACTAACATTTACTGCAGCGTAATACAAAAAAATATAATCATTATTATTAGTAATAGAAAAAATTACATTTAGTTAAAATCAATAAACGCTACCATTAATTTTATAAAAATTACTGCAAAAATATTAAGATAAAGAAAATTAATATATAACTTAATAGAAAAAGGTCTATTCAGGCCTGTTTCAGGTAGTTCACAAAGATAAATTAATGTAACCTAATGAGCAAAACAAAGTCCAGTAATTTACTCAAAGTGATGATTTACTATTAATTAAGAAGAAACTTCATTATCATTTACTCTGTACTGCATGAAACTATTGAAAGATTTAAAAAATAACACTATTACTTATTACTTTCAAAGCTACTCATTATAATTGTGATATCCCACTGGGTAATGGTGTTTCAAACTTCTGTAAAACGCATGACAGTCAGACAGTAAGTATGGTGGTAATGACATTAGATCACTGTACTTCAAATCATAAATAGGTACAGATGAAGGGGCACTGGAAATGTAATATCATTTTTCCTCATGAACCTTGTTATTGATTAACTCCCATTCAAAACATGTTGTAAAATATAATATGCCAGGACTTTCCTATCGCACTTGAATATGCACACACTGGAAAGCTAAATAGACTCTTTATTAACATGCTTTTTCTGAATAGAAAGTTG
Organism: Lycorma delicatula; assembly: GCF_047948215.1. Classification (NCBI taxonomy): domain Eukaryota; kingdom Metazoa; phylum Arthropoda; class Insecta; order Hemiptera; family Fulgoridae; genus Lycorma; species Lycorma delicatula. Next base: position 198,099,800 of record NC_134457.1, on the reverse strand, counting down.
AATACAGTGATTTAAGATTCTTAAGTCTTCAATCTCAATATTGTGAACAGTAAATTTGCTAGAACACTGTCTAATTAATTGCTGCCAGTTCTGTGGTGTAAGTATGATCATATTCAATTTCTTTCTTTCCTTCCAATAGAGCATGAGCAGAGTCTGTCTCCATATGGGAAAATCCTATACTTATGTAGAAGATAAAATAAGCACATAATTACAGCCATATTTTTATTCTGGCCATAACAATTATCAGTACAGATTGTTATTTCTTCTACACTTGAACCAGGAATTGCTGCGTCAGCCCATTTCAATATTGCAGACTCACTCTCACTTCCACCGTGGTTTTCTTTTGTCTCATCCCACATCATACAGTGAACATTTTTGTTAGATGCATCATATAATGTAAAATTTATAGTCCGTAATCTGTGTTTGTAGAAACTTAGCCCAGCTGATGTTAATGGCGTATGCAAACACTTCTGAAGATCACCCATCAAAATTTTGTGTATTGGATTAGTAATTGATATTGTAATGTCTTTGCTTTTTAAATCGTACCAAGTTATCGATTCTGTAAGATGGAAATCTTAGTTAATTTTAAGACAGTTTTTCTTCTTGACACTTCGCACTCTAACTGAGCAGTGCAAGAATCACGAGTTTCACAAGTGTCTACTTCAGTTAGTTAAATAACTGACAACTTAAACTTTGTATAAAGACATTTGAGTATAACCACTCTTTAGCCACATTCTCTGAACTTATATTAACAAAAAGTTAAATGCAAGGGACATTCATTCAGTAAATAAAGAGACAAATTGATGTAGAAAAAACTGGGTATTTTTACAAAATAAAACTTTTAACTACTTCTCAACATAATCCCCATCAATATTAATACACTTGTTCCAACGATTGACTACTTTTTTATACCTGATGCAAAGAAGTCTGTCTTACTGTTTGAACCATTTTCCCACAAATTCTTTGACCTCCTTGTTCCACGTAATGCCTTCTTGAGTGGACCAAACCGATAAAAATCCAAGGAAGCCAAATCTGGACCATAGGGAGGATGGTGGGTAGTATCTCCCAATTTATTTTTCCAATGGAGTCAGTTGGGCGGTGTGAGGGCAAGAATTGTCATGTAGAAATATTACACTTTTTCTTTGAGATCCGCAATGTTTTTTTCTCATTGCTGGGTTTACTTTTTTCATCAGCAAATCTGAATAGTAGACACCGTTTATTGTACGATGATTTTCCAAATAATCACAGAAGATGACACCTTGGGCATCCCAAAAGACAGTTAACATGACTTTTCCCACTGAATTTCTTTCAGATAGGTGAGCTGGTGTGCTTCCATTCCATGCTTTGTCTTTTGGGCTCTAGTTCAAAATGGTTAACCCAAGTTTTCATCACGTTTTTCTTGCACTTGTTTTGCTGTACTTAGCTTTTTATTGATAACATTATGAACTGTACCAACATTTACTGCAACTGTTTTATTATATGTTCAACTATAATATGTTGGTCTTCATGAAAAATGTCAATGCGGGTTTCAAGCAAAGGAGTTAACACTACAAATGGCTGGCCAGGATGTTGCTCGTCAGTCACTGAGGTTCGACTGCCTGCCTTTTCTTTAAAATATTTACTACAACTATGTTAGAAATGCACAATGTATTTGTGCACAAAATCAAAAACATTTCTCTCCAGATACAAATTGTTTTGTTATTTACAGTGAAATAATAGAAAATACTATTTTGTTTAAAACATGTTAACATTTTTGTATCTTTTCCTTGAACGAGCTTATATGGTAACATCTGCATAAGAACTAATTAATAAATTGCCTTTTGATATCAGTGCTCTTGTTCTTATCCCTGTATGAATTTACAAATAATTTCTATTTCTTTTACAGATATTTCCTCATAGCATTTCATCTTATATTTACAAGTAGCTTTCATTTTTTTAGCAGGAACAAATTCACCCTTTTTACTCTGATATTCCTTTCCTGCAGCTTATTATTTTTTGCGCTTATTATACAACCATTCATCTCTGTTTCTTACACACTTCTTACCGTACTATTTAATAGTTGCCTTATTTTTTATTTTTCTTATTGATAAATTACTGACTAAAGCATATCCACTATTTCTACAGTTATATTTTCTTCATTTAAATCATCTTCACTACTTAAATATAAATCATTTTCCATCAAATGTTTTTCTATTATCTACTTTTTATTAATATTATTGTGCCTTACCTCTTCAATGGATGAATTATTATAAACAGCTGGAGGTCATTTACATTAGTCCTACCTACCACCAGATATATTCTCATCAGAATCTGTAATTGTTCCACTAGAGGGCACGTATTCTTCAACTGCATCACTGTCATAAACTTCTTCATCACTACTGAAATTCAAATCTGAAGATTGAAAAAAATCTTCAGAATTGAAAAACCAAAATTTAAAATTTGTTAAAAGCACAGAAAACACAATGAATTCATTAAATCTGTAGTTCAAACATTTTTTACATGTTTACTTTTTTAGTTTTCAGAAATAGTTTTCATTTACAATGGACTAAATTTTATAGTTATGTATAAAAATACGTATTTATAAAATTATATTTTTTAAATATATATATTAGTTATATTTCCTAATGCTCATTAAAAATAAAAGAGAAGCACTTTATTAGAAATTATTTATTGGTTAGGTTTAATAAATAGAGCATTCAATGAAAAATGTTATCTTAACCTTCCTTTATAGGACTGATTTGTTTTTTTATAATACAAGTAATTTTCAATATACCAAAATCAAGAAACATATCCAAGTCAGCTTACAATAAAATAGTTCCAGATATGTATGATTTTAAGTCTACTACCACTGGATAATAACTGATCTTACTGAACTATTTTAAAGAAAATGCAGGCAAGATATCATTACAGTCGAAACCTCAGTGACTAACGAGCAACATCCTGGCCAGCCATTTGTCAACTTATTCGCTTGAAACTCGCATTGACATAGTCTAATGCCACTGTACAAAACAAGAAAAGGTTAGGTGAACATAAATACATGTCCACCTAGTAGTTACATGTCCTCTGAGCAAAGCAGGACATAGTATTATTTTAACATGTTCTATCTTTATTTATTAACATTGGACAAAGTGTTTTATTCTCCTTGATAGAGCGCAGAAAGTTGTTCAAGTATAGCTTAAAAATGTCCATTTTGAAAAAAAATGGACAGTGGTATTATGCCATAAGAGGCATAATATTTATTGTCATATTTATTGTCAAATCTGTACTTTTGTACAGATTTGAAATGACAATATAAATATATATATATATATATAAAACATTTTAATCAAACATATTTACTATAGGTATGTCAATCTTTCCTAATTCTTTATTTTTGATAGAAATCTTATGATTATTCATAGATTTATTTGAGTCACCATTAAGAAGCAAGTGTAATTGTAACTCAAGTGTTACATATTTTTTCTCTCTTCTGGCAGATCCAGTAATGTATTTGAGTGCGCCTCTGACATTTTTTTGATAGACTAAACTTGGTGTTTCAATGAATTTATTATTTAGTGACTGGATTTACTATTGATTAATTGTATGAGCTTGTTATATTGTCTGACCAGCTTGTAAATGTTTTGTTACAGGTTTCATATGCAATTGGAGTTGCAGAACCTATCTCTATAACTCTTTTTGATTACGGTACTTCAACAAAAACTCAAAAAGAACTTCTTGATATTGTGAAAAAGAACTTTGATCTACGACCTGGCATGATAGTTAGGTAAGTTTTTATTTATTGGGTTTAGTTTTGGGATTATTTCTTAACAATCCTTAATAATCTTATTTTGAACAATTTAATTTTTTCCAAATAATAATTGCATAAGTGTAAGTTATTTTAGTTTATTTCTCTTAAACTGTGAGAAGATTGTTTTTGTATAGAACATAAGAGGATGGTTTTTTCCTTTATATCACCAGCTTGTGCATAGGATATGGAAATGGAATTTTATGGCATATGAAAAATGTCATGCCTGACCGAGATTGGAACCCAGGACTTCCAGATGAAAGACCAAATACACACCACTCAGCCACAGAGATTGACAGAGTGACAGCATAATTATTACTGAAGAACATTTTTTTTTTTTTTGAAGCTATAGCTCCCTCATCAATAAGTTTCATGATTCTTGCCCATCAATAAAACAAAAAATTATGTGGCTATTAAATGTTTGTTATTTAAGTATAGTTTTTACAGAGTCCAACAGAATTATCTAATGATTTTGGAGGGACAGTATAAAAATGTATTTCATAGTATTACAAAATTTAATGTATCAAATTGAAAAGCAATTTATACAGTTTTACTTCCATATTTTACTTGAAAGATTGTCATCCAAATGCGTCCCATTTTTCTTAGCACTCATTTAACCTCCTTCTAAAAAATTTCATGCTTGTGAAACTCCTGAAATTTCATGTTGAGTGGCTTCTTTAAGTCACAAATACCCAGGTCAGGTGAACACACACTGGCCATGGAATGTTACCTTGTCATGAAATCAAACATACTGGAAAGATTTCTCGAAAAACATTCCTGGAAATTCACTGTATGGATGGGGGCATCATAGTTAGAATCAAATTCAGTCGCCAAGCTCATTCAGTTTCAGTAGCAAAAAGTCACACATCATTACATATGGTGAGCCATCCTCTGTGATTTCACTCCTCAAAAAGATATGCGCCTATTAGACCAAATTTAAACAGCACACTACACTGTAATGTATTGACTGTGAAGTGGTCGCTGGTAAAGTTCTCATGGACTGTTGGCAGCTCAGTAACAGTAATTCTGTTTATTGGCACATCCAGAGGTGAAAATGTGCCTTGTCATTTGAAAGTATAATGGTGTCGTGGTGGACATTATGGAGGATGAACATGCATGTTGCTTTTTGAGAAGTCCACTCATTTGCATTGAGTTCCTGCACTGACATTGTCTTATAGGAGTGGAACTGAAGGTCTTCATGGAGAATTCTTCTTATACTTTGATCCGAAATGTCTAGTGCATTAGCATACCTCATTATTGAATGTCTTTGAGACTGAATTATGGCTAACCTTACTGTATCAATGCTTTTGGGCATTCTCACTGCGTTTTTGGTTGGTTGATTTCATTTTTAAAGCAAGACAATGTTTTCAAAAGTCTTTTTTACCCATAGTAATATTGTACTCCTACTGGGAGGGAATAGATGCATTTTGATTTAAATTAGAATTTTTGCAAAATAAACGCTGTTGTGATAAGGAATTGCTATTTTTAAAATAGGCTTCAATCACAAACACATAATGCTCACCCAATCAACTCATGATGGCAATGGAAATGGTATGACCATATGCAACTAAGATTGAAAGAAGGACCTCTGTCCCTCTCATCTTCTCATTGACAGTTATACCAACATAATGATGACTATAAAATTGTCAGATCATTCTGCCAAATCCTGTATTATACTTGCTCTATATTTTTTAATAATGTGTCTATTCATTGTACATTTCCTCAGCACCTGTTTGACAATTATGATAATAAATGCCCCCTTTTTAAATACCAATTAATAAGAATTCTGTTTAATATACTTTTATGTTATTTTATAAGAAACAAGAATATGTTCGGCAACATGAGTGTTTTATAATGTCACCAAGAATGTCTTAAAAATGGTGTTACTTTCAAAAACAGTTAACTCTGCAGAGCTAATGGCAAGTACAGTATATTGGCTTGAATATTTAAGAAAAAGTAGTTTAATAATTAATAAGAAACAAAATGACTAACTGTATATGCGTATTATTACAATAATATTTTTCATCCAATTTTTTCTGAAGGTAAACAAATTTTTATCTTATTTTTTGCAGTCTTCTGGTAGTGTTCATCCTACCAGTCTCTTGCCCAAGTAATTTCTTAACATGAGTTTTCAGTTAAATTATCATTTGGAGAGTTCAGTTAACCGTTTGCTGAACTCATTCTTTGTTTACAATTATTATATACTAAATTTGTTTGTATATACACTTAAACATAATTGATTTAATTTCCTATGTTATTACTCTTACTATTCTGTCATTTGCTTAACAATGACTCATGTTGCACATTCTTACTAAATGATCTCTATCCCTTGAAATTAAACATGTTTTGGCAGGACTGTTATCTGTAATCAGTTTCTCATTGTATCTGATATTACTTCATAAGTACTTGTGCTTAATGCCTGTGATAACTAGTTTAAGCCGCTTCAGGTATAGTTCCTCAAAACATGTTATGACTAAAAGAAAATAATTATAATAAATAAGGGCATTCTTATTCTTAATGTTTTGTTAATCGATGGATCGTTGAATCAAGAAAAATTCTCCAGCTACTATGAAGGTAGTTCATTTGATTGCATACCTAATTGATTTAGGATGCAACCATTATCAATAACTCCAGTACTTCATTTAAAAAAGGTTTTTATTTATTTTTCAGGGACTTGAACTTGAAGAACCCGATATACCAACAGACAAGCACATATGGGCACTTTGGTCGGGATATATTTCCTTGGGAACAGCCTAAAAAGTTGATTGAGTGATGATGAGCAAAATAACATGTACAGCAGCTTATCAAAGCTGGTAGCTCAGTGCTTCTACCCTTCCCCCTCTCCACACTGGCTGGTGGAGAAGACTGTGGGCAGTGGAGTGTGAAGGCAGTTGGTGGACAAGCGTTGGCAGTAGGGATACTGTAAACGATAATTTAAAAAAATTATGTTTATGAAATAAATTTGCACAATCAAATCCAGTCTAATAATAATTTATTATATTTCAAACTTAAGATTCATAACATATGGCACAAGGTGTTATTTTACTGTGAATTTTTATATGTATATTTTTTTCTAATATTAAAACATTTTACATGACATATTTCAAATAAGTTAAAAAATAATATTTTTTAATTGAAAAAAATTAATAGAAAAAATTTGGTATTATTTTCTTACAAAGTGTTCATTTGTGTCAACGTTAATGTACAAGTGTTACTATTGGAGATTCAGCTTATGACTTTTTCCTATAGTATTCAATTTTTTTTTTTTCGATTTGTGTATTATGATATAAAGTATTTTTAATTTTATTCTTCGCATACATATTACGGTATAGTGAGTTTTATGTATGCATATTTACTGTGATTAATTGTAAATATTACTCTTAATAGTGATAATTGTAGGTTATGTTACATTAAAAGCATGAATGTCTTTCGATCATCACTTAACGTGTTTTTAATTTTATTTTAGAATCTGTAATTATTTGTAATTTTTTACTCTTAACAGAATTTTTAATTTATCGTAGTTAAAGAGTGTATTTTTTAATTTTGTATCGGTTTTATTTATAAAATAAATTTAATTTAGATATGAATGGACACTGTTAGCTTTTCACATTTTATATATTGTGATAAAGTGTGATATAAGTTTCTTTTTTTTTTGTATATAAATTGTATATAAATTAGTGTTACAAATTCTCAACCATTAATACTACAAATTTTTATTAAAAAAATGTTCAAAGAACTTTGTTCTTTGAGTTAAGAAAATGAACTGGTGATTGTTTTCATTAATCAATTACAGTTCTTTAGCCATTCAGATTTATTTTTAATCTAAATTTTATTCTATTGTTCATTGATGGTGTTTCTTAATTTGATTTTTTGTCTTCCAAAAATGAAATGAAAGCTGAGTTTTTGAACAGTTATTAACACAACTGATTGATATATACTAAATGTATTTTGTATTCTTGCAATTAGTAACTATTACTTTTAGATTTTCTTGACAGCAGTTATTTAACACAATCTGTGTTTTTGTTGTTTACTGAATTGAAATTACATTTCATTTTGTAATATGAAAAGTGGTAACATTTTGAAGCCGTATCTTTTTGTTGAAGTTATATAGCGAGAAAAATTTATCTAAAAATATGCTGCATGTATAAAAGAGTAACTCCACTGAAATTATATATATATATATTATGAATAAATAATTCATTTTATTTTTATAGATTATTTTTAAAGTATAAATTTGATTGGAATCACACTTTACCACAATTACAATTACCTTGCAGTTATCCCAGTGATAATTGTCAACTGTAACTATAATACACAACCCATTGTGCAATTTCTTTTCTAGTACAAATCATATAAAATGTAGTTTTGTGCCAAAAGTTAATTAAAGTACTTCATTCAGGAACAGAACAATTTGTAAAAGATTTCTATATTGACTGTTGGATTGTACAAATCATTTTTGATTATATAAGAAATTTAAAAGCTTTTTTTTTCTTCATAACTTACAGAAATCTTAAAATTCATTTTTAAACATACATTTTTGAAGGTTTCTGTTATATCAAGTTGCCAGTGTTTGATAAATAATATTTATTTTAAAAACTGGAAAAAGTTGGGAGTGAAAAATAGTGCTGCCATAGCGCTCGGTCACCCACCAGCCAGTGCTGTGATTTGTAAGTGTAATGATTTTTTTTTTTCTTTTTTTTACTGTAGTTATAAGAAGTGTTTTAATTTGTGATGTTTTTTTTTTTTCGTGTATAAAGACATCAATATTTATCTTTCATTTGGGTATGTTATCAGGTTTATATGGTTCAGTAAATTTTTTTTAAAGAATATATATGTAATACTTTTAGTTTCAATTTTGGGTAAAATATATATGTATGGGTCTTATGATCCGTTTTGTATTAATTTATACAGTGCTTTAAATGGTACTTATTCAGTTTATCTTGTTGCTTTTTTAATTTACATTTATTTGGGGATCATAGTTTTATTTTATTTTGTAATCATTAAATCCCCGATTACATTTTTTTAAAAATTATATATGTGTATTCATTATTAATTTTTTATTTATAAAAAGTGAAAAAATTGATGGAAACCTGTGAAAATTAAATAGCGTATATTTAAAAATTACTTAGAATAGTTAATTGTATTTAATCTATACAGTCTTTGTAGAAAAGATAAAAATCCCATTTAAGGTTTTGACCTTTACATGACATAGTATATCAAATACGGAACTTATTGAATTTAGAATAAATATTTTTAAACATTTTTTTATTAGAATTTTAATGTGTAAATCAAGATGTATTGTCTATAAATGCAAATTAGATAATATATTTATATTACAGAGTATCTATTTTACTAATAAAGAAATTATTGAATCGTATTATTCATGGAATGGAATGAAATAAGAGTAGTAACTTAACTGATTTATAAACAAAACAATAAACTCCAATTGATTTTTTTTAACTTTTCATATGTTTTATGTGAGAGTTTTTGATTACCATATCAAATTTGTTCGTAATTTATTGCAATGTTGCACAATGTTCTTAAATTAGGCTGTGTTATTGTATTTAAGAAACTTATACATGTGTACTTTGTGTAGTTCCATGAATTAGAATCTGTATATTTTTGGAGATGGATCTACATTCATTTTTCTTTTGTTATATTAAATTTCCTGAAGTATAAAAAAAAAATATATATAGCTGCGTAATGGTTTCGGTCGGATGCTAAAATTTTGGAAATAAGACAGTGGTTCATTAAAATCCTTAGTCTCCAAATCACAGTGAAATCTTTTATGTTTTCACTGCAAGGTAATTGCAGTAAATTGTTAATTTCAAAAATTAACATGTAACTGCAGTACTTGTGTTGTGTTTCCGTAAAAGAAAAACCGGAAAAGAGCTTTTCCGAAAACACTCCGATCTGGTTGACACTTTTTGAAAGGATTCTATTGAAATGGATCATGTCTTAAGTGGATGTAAACAAATAAACAGTTCCCTGCAAGTTAATAGAGGGTATTATGTCGTCTGTAATTTTGAGTAAACTTAAAATATTGAAATCGGCTATATTTTCTTCGTAGTGAAATTTAAAAAACCTTCATCAGCTAAATTTTATTCCATTTATTTCTGTTTGATCTGTTTCAAATTCCATTTTAAGCAGAATGTGTTGCAATAACATAAAAACTTATAGAAGAAAATTTTATTAGGATTTTCCAAAACTTAAATATGACCAGTTATCATATAATATTTTCTTTTTATGGATTTATAAGTTAACTATTTTATTTAATGTTAATAGTTTTGATTATTCATTTATGTTAGTTTGATATCAGCTTAAGTGTGCACCTGCTGGTTTCTAAAATAAAATGTATATTTTTTTATTTAATTTACTCAGTTGCAGAGACTAGTATCATACATAACATTTTTTTTTTTTTTTTTTAATATTTAATTTAAACAAATAATTGCCTATTTTAAATTTAAGCTGATTTGTATTATAACTGGTTCCTCTCATTTTGGATAAATCTTATATATGTATTGTTTTCACTGAAATTACACTGTAGTTAACAAAACAATTTTAACTGTAATAATTCAGTGTTTTTTTTTTTTTTTAATTTTCCTGTTTTTACTTTCATATTGTTTGTGATGTTTAGAATAGTAAAGAATATAATCATAGATTGTTATAAGCTTCAAATGTAACTAAAGACAGAAATAAATGCCCTTTCTCTAAGGTATAACTTTTTTGTTTTATTAATAGATTTTTTGTAGGTTGTTTTATGCTTTATTATAGATATATTCTGTAGTTTATAAAAGAAAAAAATATTAATGAAGAGTTGCAATACCTGAAAAGAAAATTTAAGAACATGTTTAAAATTAATGTTTAAGTACATAAAATATATTTTTTGTTACTGTAATTGTGATGTAATATTCATGAAAAATGAAAGAAAATAAAGATTTAACTTAATAAAGATGAACTATTCAGGATGAAAGCATAGAGTTAAAAAGACAACCAAAGAGGTTTGCAACACTGTTTACAAAGCAATACTAGTATATCTTTATGAAACTGGTATTAGGAAAGTAGTGGAAATACTTTATGGCAGTTACACAAGACTTAATTTGAACTCTCTCTTATTCCTGATTTTTGCATTTGCTCATCAATATTTTAATGTCTAATATCCAGCCTCATAAAAATTTGTACTGCATCGAAAAATCAAAGTGTGAAAGAATTGAACAAAGAGAAGGAGTATGCTCTACTGTCTTAACACGTTGGCTGGTGTTTCAGTCCCCAGTGCCAGGAAAGGTTATTCAACCAAGTGCGATGTTAAAATTGCCTGTCCTGATGGTAATGATTTCCATCCCTAGGGTGTGGAACATATTTTAGCACTTAGTGCAGCTCTGGTTGCTGGGTTCAGGAACACAGTTATCCGTGTTAAGTCGCTATCTGTGAATCAAGTTGTACTTTTCCGCTACGTTTAGTTTTCAAATCAGGTTTTTTAGGTTAGTTTTGGCATATTTTCACATAGTTCATGACACCGGCATCTGGAGTAGTAATGGCGACATATTGTTTTCCTAATGCCAGAGTTCAGAACCACACTAATAATTATGGGCGTAATCAGAATCCATTTGTAAATAAATTCAATTTTACCTTTTATTACTATTAAAAGAACTTTTAATAAATAATATTGAAATAGTTAAATGCAAAATAATACATAATGGTTCAAAATAAGTATAGGATAAAAGTAAAAATATTACTACTATATTTAGTTTATAATACATATTTATATTGTTTGTTGTTAATTTAAGTTTTCCATTATTCTTTCAATAATTTCTAATGAAACTTAGCTTTTTAAAATTTTTACAGTTTAAAAAAGTATGGTATGAATTGTAACACTCCAGACAATAACCTGGATTGCCATCGTACTTTTAGCAGAAAGATGTCACCTGATGCACTTTTCTGTCTGCTTCTTTGCTACTCATCGATTCCCCAGATTCTGGTAGCAACCGCGGCATGTTTTTCTTTTCTCCTTTTTTCACCTTCGGATTTTACAAGCATATGACGAAGTCTCTTGCCTACTCCTTTTTCTATATCAATTGGTATTTGTTTACTTATCAAACTATTTACTAACACCCTCTTAAATTTGTTGTTACCTGGTATCATTTATAAATAATCCAAGCATTAACAACTGCGACTACTAAAGTTAATTTATATGCTACCTTGTGGTACCATTTTATAGTCTTATGCAATACGGAGTGGCAGGACAACATTGGGTCTACTGCTTTTTTTGCTTTAATCATAATAAATAACAAAACTTTGTTTCTTCACTGGTTCACCTTTCTGGTGGTCTTTTCTGTGTAAACTAATTTTGTGTCATGTGAATACACTGTTGTCACCATAAATACACAGGACGTTTGTCTTGCAATTTTATGAATTTTTTTTCTTTTCTAGACCATAGATTTCCCCACATTTTAATTCAATCATATTGTTTCTTTGGAGACTTATTTTCTATTACTTTGCAAGGTACCACAGTATGCAATCTTCATTTTTAATAATTTCTCTGCCACATATATACCAGAGTAAAATTGTCAGTGTACAAGGTCACTGACAATTGCATAAATATGCAATTTATTAATCAGAACCATAAGCATTTTTTTTTTGGTATTAGGCCTAATTAGATACTGATTATTATACTCAAACAAATAATCTTGACAACAAATAGGAAATAACTGAATTGTTTGGCTTTCATAAGTTATAAAGAAACTTAAATTAATGCATCCTTACCCTGGAGGTAGGAATTTCAACTAAGTAATGTGTCGTAACCTCGGTGCATTTTGTATCACCAGCGACTGGAATGTAAATATTTACAAAAAACTCTTAAAATTGCTTATTTTTTGCTATAAAATTTTATAGAATGATAGAAAAAATAAGAAATAAAGCAGCCACACTAAATGCAAGTTAGGTTCTGGTGACTGGGTCAGCACTCCATAAAAGCGATTAAAATAATTCCACAACAAACGCGTTAAAAAAATATCTGTTACCAGTGTGGTGCAAGTTAAAACTAAAAAAATCATCCCCTTAAAAATAGAATTTCATTATAATCCTTGCATGAACAGTTAACAAATGCATGTCATCAAATATAATAAACTTGTAAATAAGTCATGGAGATGAGAGTAATGTTATTTGTATAAGATTAAACAAAAATCAGATGTTTTTTTGCCTTAAGGCAACAAAATTTAATTTTACTGTTATTAAATAAATGGTTTCCTTGTTATTAAAAATTGCCTTGAATTTATTAATAAAGTGTTTCATATTGTATCCATTTATTGTAACGTCATAAAAGTTCATTATTGCTTTTTTTTCAGTAGACCAATTGATTTTCACCAATTTTATTTGAAATTATATTTTGAAGTAAGGGTAGGGTTGCTTAGTTGTTGACTAGTTCTCCTTATTGAACAGATGCTGCCATTAAACATATAAATTTTTTTGCTAGAAAAACTTTGAAGATCAATGAATTAACTTTCTAAAAATAAATTTAATGCCTATGTATAAAAATGTTCTTTTGCCTTATAAAGTTACTTGTGGAGTTAGTAATTTGTCATGTTTGTTATTACATGGTTAAAATTTACCTTACTCCTAAAATGAAGGGGAGAAAATTGATTTGTCTATTCTGAATTTCTTTCTAAGATCATACTGTTGTGTTACGTGTTGCATTTTTCTTTGAACATAACACTTCATTTTTAAAAACCATTCATTTAAAAAAATATATATAATTTGTCTTCATCTATATAGTACACTGGTTTTTCCCCCTGCTGATGTGTTTTCAACAATACAATAAATGGAATCAAAAAAATTGAGTAATAACTTGAATGCAGCGGCACAGTTTTGAAAATCTCTAGATTGACTATGCTAGTTAGCATCAGTTTTTCAACTAATTTCAACAGGTTTTATTGAAATCCAACTAATGTGGAGATTTGTGTCTGCTATGCAGCCAAATATTTCCTACAAACTAGTGAAGGTCATTCTCAGCTAACTCATACTTATTTTTCCAAGTTAATCTTATTACTCTTTCAATTCTTCCTAGTTTAGCTTCTGATGCTATTTTTTTTTTTTGAATTGTTTGTAACACCTGGGACTTATTAACATAGAGATGAAAATAATAATATATTCTAAATATGTTTAATAACATTGTTATTATTATTATTATTACTCAAAATGAGCTCTGTTTTTTTTTTTGTGGGCGAAAAACAGACAATAAAATACTTTAAAAAAGTTTTCCCCAAATTTAGAATTTAGTCCAAAAATTAATATTCATTGGATGCAAGACTGAAAATGCAAAGATCCATTTAGTTTTGACATACACCATTGACTGATAGCCTTTTGACGGTGATGAACCAGTTTATATTTTTAAAGCTATTTTCAGCTCAAAAATGATCAACCTGACTTCACAAGTCAAACAAATTCTATGAACACCTCAAATATCAGTGTACAACATGTTCTGCTAGACTGAAGAAGTGGAAGCCAATTACATTAGAGGAGCTTTAGCCTTGGTTGTGGTTCCTCTTAATATGGCCACAATTCCTCTTCCTGGACTTGCTGATTGCTGGAGCATAGATATATATTTTAATATGAAAAACTATACAGACATTTCCACAAGTTATTAATAATGCTTGATTTCAACAAGAAGGATTATCACACCCAGCACTAATACAAATGGCTGCTATATACCAATCATTTAGCAGTCAAATAATTTTGAGAAATGTGGTGACATTCCTTGGTCTCAGGATATGTGTTATGCGATTTCTTCTTCTGGGAATCACTGCAAAAGCAAAGTGTATAGTAGTCGACCTGGTATGACAAGAACAGCAATTTCTAAAATTCCTGTTGAAATGTATCAAACTGTGCCAAAGTTTTGTTACTACACTCCAGGAATTATGTTTACAGAAACAACTTGCCTCCAAGAAATGATTTTCAGAAAATAAATGTGTATTCATAAATAAGATTTTTTTTCTATTTAAATGTTAAATTATTTGATCTAATTTTTCATAAGAATATTTTCCACATTCTGTGAATAACCTGTGCAAGTGAAACTAGTGTGTTAACAAATAAACACAGGTTTATCTACTTGTTGCTTATGCAATATTAATATTCCTGTGAATTACGTAAATATAATTTTGTTTCTTTCATTATAAGCTAAATCTATTTATGATTCTATTGAATCATACTTTTTATATTAACTACATACATCTAAAGAAATTAATTAAAAATTATTTTTGTTGGCCTGATTAAAATGATTACTTTTTTCAAAAAAACTTTGAATTTTTACCCTATGTTAGTGTTTGATAAACTTAGGCATTAGATAGACAAGATAAAGCAACTTCCTACTTAAATCTCACCTTATATTTCACATCTTTTGTAATTTTGCCATCTAAAGAAAATTCTGGTGCTTTTTATTCTACAACCTTAATTAATATAGGGAATAAATTACAAATGAAATAGATACTTTTGATAGTTTTTAAAAAATCATTTTTCAAATATGGAGTTATTACTTAGAAATTATCATAAGTGTTCTAAGAGTCATACAAAAGTACAGTAGTCCAATTTATTCTAAACATCTAAAAGCATATCCCACCCACTCAATTCTAGCAAGCAACAGCTTTTGTGATACATTTTTAAATCATTACATTTACAGGAAAGTGAAGGACAAAAACTTTGTCATTTATAAAACCTCACAGAAAGTAGAAGAAAGTCATTAAGTTCTTCATGCTCTGTGCTGTTTTTGTCAGTTACACAGCCAGTCCAATTACGTGGAAGGTGTTCATCCAGATAATTTTGAACCTCTAGGGTCAGGCAGAGCCCTATCTTATACAGGAAATGATGTTTTCAGTTTTTTTACTAAAAGCCATTCTTTTCACACAATTACCACCATCTTCTCCGCACTTGTCCCATCTTTTTTGCTGATCATCTGGGATAAAAATCCTTCATTTCTCTGGCACTGGTCCAATTCTTATAGGTGCAGATGTGAATGCTAGTCACTCTTGTGACATAGCGGTTTCACTGATGATGACAATGACTTAATAGAGGGCTTTTGAGCCCAGCATGATTTACAGGTATTTAACATACCTGATGAGTTGCCCACCTTCACAGGTATGGTAGATGGGTGTCTTTTTTGGTGGAACAAACATCTATGTTACCGTTGGTAGGTTTATCCCTACCATTGTTTGTAACTGAAAGGTAGTTGATTGCTCAAGTGATCACCGATTAATTGTCTATGATTGCTGGTGGCTTGAGTGAGTGCTATCGATATAACATTTGGCTCAGCAGGGTCTTTCCTTCACAGGCGTGTGGACTGGAAGAAATTGTTTCGAGTTTTAGATCAGAGTTTGGATGTCTTGGATTTGGAGTCTGGCACTTGGTTTGTCGGCGGCTTTTATTGATGCCGCAGCCATTCAATCCCTGAAGTTCCAGTCTAGAGAGGATTGCATCATGGTGGAGTAGAGAACTGTCAGTCATGAAAAGGGATGTTTGTGGAGAGCTTCTTAACATCAGAATGATTTGTAACAATAAGCAGTCCTTATTGCAGAATACAGAAATCTGGATCTCATTACTTTCATAAAGTCTGGACTACAAAAAGGGACTCCGGGCATTCCTTTGTTTATGAGCAGAGGAACAGGGCTCCCTGGGGCATAGTATATGCCCCAGGAAGCTTTCTTGGGATACAAAGGATGTCCCCAGAGCAGTATATTGGGTCCTTTATTGTGGGTGATGGAGGTTGAATCTCTCCTGCAGCTGAGGTTGCCCAGCAGGTGCATCATCAGCATGCTGATGATGATGGGCTTCTGTTGGTTGAAGGAAGGTTGAACTCCGAGCCACTCAAGCTTGCAGGATTCTTGAGCTTTGGAGTCATCAACACAAGATAACATTTAGCTTGGAAAAGACCATGATGATGCATCTCACAAATGCCGTTCGGCAAGTTATGTGGATGGCAGGCCAGCGTATAAAATATGTTCAGGTTCAAAAGTACCTTGAGGTGTTTCTTGGTGAGAAACTGCAATTTAAGAAGCACTTTCAATACTTCACAGAGAGGGCCTGCAATGTCTTCTTCAGTATTCGACTTTGGTTTTAATTTTAAGACAATGAGCATCCTATATAAAGGCTGTGTGAGGTTATATGCAGCACCTGTTAAAATATAAAAGTTATCGGGGCATTAGGTAGTTCAGTCCTTTCAGTTACTTAAGACTCAGTAAGATGTGTTTTGTATTGAGTTCATCAATGGAAATGTCATGCCATTCACATCAGTGGCATCCTGGCCGAGGCGGATTGGAATATGTCAGAAGCTGAGGTTTCAAAGATGACCTCTAGTAAAGCCCATAAGGGTGAGTAACTGGTCTTCTTGGATAAGTGAATCAGTATGAGAATTTAATGCCAAGGTGACACTGTTACTAGATGCCCAAAACGGTGCTTGTCAGTCATGCCTTTGCGGCCACTTTTCCACTCGCATGTAAAAACTCGCACGGTTCATGCAAAACTACTGCTGAATTGTTTGTTCATCAGAGAGAATATTTCTGATGTTTGTACTTTCAAAAAGTAAAAATTGGATCACAGAACGCTGTTCCTCAAAAAGTACTTTCTTCGAGCAGACACACCATTGTACCTAAAACTTCAGAGGTTATGTTTACATAAATATTAATCAAATTGCTGACTAACACTTTGCAAGATAACACTTAATAAAAGTTTCAATTGCCTGAATTAAGGCTTTCCTTCATTAAAAATGTTTGTTTAATTATTAAATACCCTCGTATATTCTATAGTTTCAGTTTAGTTTTCTTTCCTTTATATTTTTACAGTCTTTACCTTTCCAGTAATGTGAAACGAACACTCTTGACAAAAAATTAAGTGATCAAAGAAATCATCTTTATCAATATGTTACTACAAGTCCGCACAAAAACCTTTATCTAAGACTTAAAAGTTTTTTCCACAGTTTGTTGTAGAATTTTTTTAATTAATTCTAAACTCCGATTTATTTATTGACTACATTGGTACATAATACACTTGTTCTGACACGAAAGCTCTTGTAGGCTTTTCTTTTTGCATAAATATGCTTTGTTTTCTAATTGCTTTTTCCAATCACAGATGACTTGTTGGTGATCATTTACTTACTGTATTTTATTCTGAAAAGTTGTGACTTGATAGTAACAGCATTTGTTTTTGCTAATTTGAGAATAGAAAAAGCTTTCTTCGCAGAAGTAGCAGCCAGATTGATTATAATGCAATACAATAATCAGTACAACAGGAGCTGTTGTACAAATTTAAAATTATTCACTGTAAAACCATGTTAATGACTAATTTGAAATAAGTGAATATTTTAAACAATCAGAAGTCTTTAGTTTTTAATTTAACTAGCTGTATCCTTTCTGTTATGTTTCACTTCTGTTGTTTATTTTCAGATTAAATTTCTCTCCTATTAGTGACTCTATCACTCAGATTTTATTTGTGCCCTTATTCCTGTTTTCTTCTTTTTTTTGTAGTAGTGAATTATCATCACCCAAAATTTACAAAAGTTAATAGAACAATTTTATCACTAAAACCCAGTGTTCTTTCTCTCTCACATTTCACTTTGAAATCTTAAGTTGAAATATGACTGGGATAGACTACATACTCCCTGCTTCTCTTATTTCATTTATCTTGGATCCTGATATTTTTTTTTATTTTATAAGGGAAACAATTTATAAAAATGATACTTGTGTGCATGTCATTCACACCCAACAATATTTTTAATATTAATCAACAAAATCAATTCTGTAAAGAAAAATCAAGTATGCCATATTACTAGAAAGCAGTTTCAATGTAACTTAAGAAAAGTTATTACTGAAATAGACATAAAGTGCAGTAGAAGAAAGAATTAATTTCTTACCTAATATAACTTGGCATTTTTATGTATCGCCAAACGACAAGGAAACTTCAAGTCTTGTAATGATGACCAATGAGCTGTTTATATAATATAGTTTATATCTGCAATGTACAACCACTCCTAGCAAGTTATCTTTAAAAAGCACATAATCAGTATGAATAACAGCTGATTGAGTGCTAGCTTCCTTAGTGGTTGCATCACCTCATTAGTTGCGTGGAATGTGATTGCTACAAACTGCCAGAAGTAATATAATTATTATACCAAAAAAACTAACATGTATTTTGATTGTTATATAGAAGACGTCGGTGGATGCTAAATAAATAAGTATATTAAAAATTTTGTGACCTGGCCAAGAAGGTAACAAAACTTGTATTATGTGATAAGTTGTCCAATTCCAATACGTCTCTTGACCACTTTGCAAAACTTTAGGGAAATCACACTTTTCTTATAAAACGTTATTTGTACACCTCAAAATTAGTAAAATATGTTATGTACTGTGTAAAATAAATACCTTAACACATTGAATAGTACAAAACAATTGAATAATGCATATTTTTCTTATATTAAAAATAAATATTTGGACAAGAGATGTTTTGGAACTGTACGACATGGGCAGACCTTTTGTTTCCAAAGGAGTTGAAAACAAATGATAATATTTTTGTAAATGGTTTAAAACATCATCTTATTGGTTAAAACACATAAAAACTGGATAAAGTGAAGCAAACTTAGTAATAAGAAAAAAGTTTAACTTGATAATAAGTCTCTCAACTTTTAGTTCATTATTATTCAAATTAAACAACATTATCAATATCTTCTATATGGCCACTCTCTTGGATTTCTTTATCATTCACAACATTTTTTGTAAAAATGGAGTCCTGGTTTGTCCTCCCAACCTTTCCTGAAGTGCAATTGAAGCATGTGCTTAACATCATTTTTCTTAGCAGAAGTTATAGCTATTACAGCTTTTTTGAAAACAAGATTCCAAATTTTTTCCACTATTTATATAATAGCTCAAAAACCTGCTGGAGATCTACAATCAATCATGTAGGCTGTTTCCCATTGAATAAGAGCTGAAGCTGTTGGAATTATGAGTGATTATGAATTTTTTGGTGGGAGCAAAACAATAGTGCCAGTTACCTGGGAATTTCATTACAGTTAGGGATGGCATTTTACAGTCAAAAACTTCAGTCAGTAAGAATTTTCAAAACAGTTCAATGCTTCTCAAAAATATAATATTCCGTAGGCTGTATAATTGTTTCAATTATTTTTTTTCAGTTAGGTCAAACTCAATTGGGTGGCAAGTATGAGTGACCTGCGATTGAAAAAATAACTTTTTCCCTTTATGTTTTCAGAAGCATGGTTTGTTAAGTAACTAATAAATGAACATCAAGATTGAATTTTTATATTGGCCACCAGCTCTGTATGCAAAGAGGCAAACAAAATTGTATGCTTCCAGGTTCGTGTTAGAAAGCTTTTGATAAATAGCTGAAGTAATTTGTGTTGAGCCTTTTTTGTTGTATGTTTAAGTCCATGTAAAGATTATTATCTCTGTTTTTCTTGAGACATACCTTTGCAAACTATAAAATTATACATGTACAATTGAAGATTGTAATAAGTCACTTTGTATCTGGATTTCAATCTTTTAAACTGAAGGCATTCTGAACATTGATCGGTTGCTGGATATCCAAATCCAGTATTGTAATCTTTGCTCTTTGTTGAGCCTTTTTTGTTTGCTTCCTTAATAAGTTCACCTTCACCTTCACAAACTGTAAAATTGTACATGTACAATTGATGACTGTAATAAGTCATTGTTCTGCGAGTTAAGGAAGCACCAAATTTTTTTGGCAGTCAAAGCTAAAAGTTCATCTTCATGGACAGAGCTAACCCTGAAAGAGGATCTGGATCCGAGGAGAGCAAAGTTCCAGGTCACAAAATCAAGGGACCATTGCATCATGCTGGAGGTGGTAAGTGATCTGCAGGTGAAATGGCTACTGGAAGCCAACATTCTGAAAAAGATCGGGCTGAAGACTCAGTTGCTGGCTGAGCAGAAACCACAGATATTGGTTTATGACAGCAAGGGTTGAGGAGACTGTATAAGAGCACCAGATTTGGGTCGCTATATAACCTAAGAGGCCTGGATCGGAACAGGCTGTGGAATTGGTGGCTTGGCCATCAAGACCACCTACAGCAGCTATATAGTCCTACGGCAGCTTAGGCCAATGGACAGTATTGTGCTGCAGCCAGTCCGCTGATCTAAGAGTGCTTGGAGCCGTCATGATTGCTGCTGCTGGGCAGCCACCTGTTAACCACAGGCAGAGACTCAGAAAAAAGTGGAGGTCCTCTGACCTTAGCTTGATGCACGCGAGAGTCACATCTGCTAGGAAACAGTAGCATCGATGATGTGTGTATGGAATGTTTCCAGATGTACTGGCATTTTTGTGAAGAATATATTCATACCATCAAGGAAGCCAAGCTCTGATGCTGGCAGGACTCCATGCTTAAGGTGCAGAGTAACCTCTGGCAGCTCACAAAATCATGTTACCGGCCAAGGCAATTGCATGTTATGTCCAATATTTGATGCAGGTTTGACCACCAAACCTGCATCAGAACACTTAAACCTATGGCAACTTACCAGGTGTTTCTGGATGCCCTGGAGGGTGAAGCAGAAGTTGGCGTTCAGCCGTGTGATACACCCTTCCCAGGCATACGGGTTGTGGATTCTGTAGATATTGACTGGATTGTTTCCTGAAAGGCACCGGGGATTGACCAACTTGACCCGGATATTATATACCATCTGCTGCCTATCATAAGAATCACTTGGCAGACCCATAATAAGAAAGCTATTGAGGCACTCCAAGAACCTGTTCTTGGGGGTGTCTTTCAAATTTGTTGAAAGATTGATTTGGGGAGGGTGCTCTTAAAACCTGGAAAGCATTTGAGTGAGGTCGGTAGTTATCAGCCTCTTGGTGGTTCTCTGTAAGTTGCTGGAACGGCTCCAGAAAAGCATTGAGTTTTCTAAATCAAGGCTAATATGGTGTGATGAAAGGGGTTGGGACCAAGGATTGCATCTTAAATGCTCATGCCAAGGTAAAAAGCACCGACTGTAACATGTTTTGGCTATTTTTATTGACATAGAGGCAGCATTTCCTTCCTTGTGTTAA
Organism: Lycorma delicatula; assembly: GCF_047948215.1. NCBI lineage: Eukaryota > Metazoa > Arthropoda > Insecta > Hemiptera > Fulgoridae > Lycorma > Lycorma delicatula. Next base: position 198,077,965 of record NC_134457.1, on the reverse strand, counting down.
GAGTTCTGTTTTCTATGAATTGAATAATGTTCCTGAAGCCCTACAGGCCATTCTGTCACTATTTGTCTAACTGCACAGCTCTCTTTAAAGATATGCACCTAGTTGTGGAAAAGTGCATGACCAGTAGAAGCTCACAGGGTTCTGTTCTCGGTCCTCTGCTGTAGAACCAGGTCTTTGACATATTTTTGGGATTGACATTCCCAGAAGGGGTTATGGCCCAGGCTTTTGCTGATGACTGCCTCCTTTTATTTCATGGTCACAGCTGGAAGAAAGAGCACAAGCACCTCTTACCAAAAGTTCAATTTCAGAAACAACTTTTTTTTTTTAAACACCGGTGTTCATAATAATCATCATCTGATAAAAACAGATCATGATCACAAATAACCGGATTTCATACCTCAGGTCCCTATTCTCATCATAGTTTCCCTTCAGAATCACTATCAAAACATAATTCATTAATTTGTTCATGTATGACAGACACAACCTAAATTTCTTTTCAGAATCTTCATTGCTATCCTCCAAGATACACACCATTTTGACTTAATCAGGGTTATAAATATCACTTATTTTGCTAATTTTTATACAATAACAACAAAAATTATTGTGTTAATTGAATAAACATGGAAAATAAATCAATAATATGCATATAAACATGCAGTGCCTAAAAGATACCATCTCGCTTAAAGTAACACAGTTTAAAAATTTTTCCAATAGATAGCAAAAACAACTTTATGTATGAATTCAGTCTGAAACACTAAACATCTGAGATCAACCAAAGACAACCTGTAGTCATCCTAACCAAAACATAGAATTTTAAACACAAAGATGACTTACACTCATCCATCATATACAGTGTGTTAAAAGGAAACATGATCAACTACTTGAGGCAAAATGGAATTCGTTGTGATGAGAAACTGAGGAAAGTTGATACAACAATTACTGCCAAATGAGAAGAAGGTTGATAAACTACTGGCCCTACATCATCTTTCCATAATTCAAATCCCCCTTACATGTGCGAATTAAATCCCATAAATGCTTAGCTGGGCAAAAAATTACCTGTGACATGTCATTAATGAGACTACAAGAACTAGTGATAGAAAGTATTAAAACTGTCACACCTGAGTAAGCAGTGAAGTTAAAGTTCTAGAGGTTCTGCTAAGTGGGTAAGAAGTTAAGTAAATCTTCTTGACTTTATATCATGCACACTACTTTTTGAATCTTATGGAATACTGTAGGCCTATTGATATTCTCTTGTGACTAAATTAGTGCAGTAAGATTTAAACGTGATTTTAAGACATGACATGTCTATCTTTTATGCATTCAATAAGTGTAAGCTAGCCTAAGAATCCTAATTTGTGTGACAAACGTGTTATATGGTGAGTTAGATGTGTTGAAGAAATAAATGGTATACACAACATTATAAATTATTTTAATTACTGCATATCCTGGAAATGGAATTCTAAATTTGGCTACATTACTGAGTTACTCGCAAAATAAATTCTAATATTAAAAACTATTGCTGTAAGATAAGAAACGATTTGTTTTTATTGTACAGGAATGATGAAATCATAATTCATGTATACAGTAAGCATATGATTATATTAATGAATCAATGTTTTTAAAAACAATTTAGCCTCAGTGACTTTAGTGTAGTCAATTTAGTCTCATTTTCTGGGATCAAATTTAGTCAGTTTAGAGAAAAACAGAATATTATCAGTCTCTCTTTAATGTTACTTTTCATAACAGCATATCAGTACTTGTTTTATGGCTCTCTGGATTTGACACTGTTGGGAACTTATAAGTCTTTGTACTGTTTAGTTTAACATGAAATCTCGCATGGTTTGTATTTAATAACACATCTTCGATGTAACAAGATAATCGGTATTCTAGAATTTAATTAAATCCCAAGCTTATTCAAACTAACAGGCAAGCTAATAAGCTTGGAAACCAGTTTTCTGCTGAGATCAGTTACAGAGATTTTCTGCTGAGATCAGTTAAAGGGATATACAAAAATAATCAAAGAAATTTATAAATGTAGTTATGATTACTCCAGATCATGGTCACGTCCAAGACTGACTGGTGGTTGAAGTGCCTACTAGTTACAGCTAGGTCATTTGTCTAAAAGAATATTTAACAATAGTGACAGGTTTGGAGTAAGAATATACTTAAAAGGTAAAACAAGAGAACATATCAACTTAGAAATTGAATAGTTAATTTAATAAATTTGAAAAGCCAATCAAACCTATTATATTTTTAAACAGTAATGGTTCATCAAAATTTTCTTGTTATTAATTTTTAATTAACAACAAATCCTGGCCTGAAATATAATAAGGCCGGGTACGTTTCGTAACCATATCACCACATTACATTAACAAGAGATGTAACTGCCCACTGGGCCTAAAGAAAGTTATGCTAGACTAGAAACTTACCCATTACTATACAAACTATCAGTAAATAGAATTCTGTTACCATGTGCTTAATTTTGCTGTTCTTTTTTGTCTTCTTTGAAGAAAATTAAAATAGATGCTGGGAGGACAGTAATTTTTTAAACAGCTTTTTCAATTAGAAACAGCTGACATCACTGATTGATAAATCATAGCCTGAAATCTGATTAATTATGAATTTTTGATCTGTTGTTGCCCATTAGACTAACAGAAAGAGCAAAGGCATGTTTGAAAAAAATCTGGAATAATTTGTTAAATTTAATCTTTTTTAGAATATTTTAAACTTAACTTTCAATCTGTCATCTACGTGGAATCAAACAAAAGGAATCTGAATACTTCTGACAAATTTTTTTTTCTTATGTTAAAGAATGTATAGTGCAATTCTTTATATGCTACTATAGCATGCCTTAGTGCAGTATCAAGTAATTATCTTTGATTTTTGAATAATATTTGATTTAATTAGCTCCCAGGTGGTGTATAGTTTGGAATTTTTAATACATTATTTCATTTACTTTTCATCCAGAATTCCATTTTTAAATTCAAATAGAACTCATTGAAACCTATCAAGCTCCTGAGTTCAAGAATATTAAAAAAGAAATTTGTAGTGAATCTGAAATTAAGTCGATATAAAATGGCTAGTGGATTATTTTATTAAGTTAGGTAATTATATTGTTCAAAAAGTTCAGATATTTTTTTATGCAAGAAGTTTAATGTTAAAAATTAAACAATTTAATTTAGGAACTTAATACTGGATGCTAAACTTAATCATAAATTGTGCATCATCTTTAGAAAATATTTATATGAATTTTGGAAATAGCATGACAAGATCATATTGCAATTGTCTTATATCTAATACTTGCTCTTTCTCAACCTTCATGGTGCTACAGTAAATAGTTCCTTAACCATTTTTCTTCTTTATTTTGTTCCACATAACCATACCACTATTTTAGTGATATCAGATGTACAGTTGTTGTATGGATTTTAATTGTGATAACCGTGATGTTAGATCTAGCTCTATAAAAAGCCAGTCCTAATTCTCTCATTTTTCTGATTACTCATCTCCCTTTTTGCACAAAGATACTGGCCTTTTTTAATATCCAGTCATCTAAATACAAATATCTTACTTTAAGCTTTAACTCAAATACTATTTCTGTTACATAGAGGAAAATTATATTTTTTTATAGTCTGAGATGAAAAATCTTGGATTAACATTATATAAAATGAGTTAAGGAGGATAAGAATGATGATTGTTGAAGAAGCAATGTATATGTATAACTATTAGCAGGAATAATAGAGGAAAATAACAGAACAAGTAAAAGCGTCAAGTTTCGATTTGTTATTGAGGTATACTTATTACTTTTAACCTAGCGACAGGTGCGCCTCCTAAAGTCTCACATCAGGGCGCAATTGTTGTATCATTAAGATGATATAACAATTAGAAAATCACATTTTTTTGTACATTTATTATTGATATGTATTATTAGTAATGAAGGATAATGAAATTAGAAATTTATTTCAATAAAAAAAAGAGTAATTAATAATAAAAATAAAGAAAAATTCAAATAAAAACAATTTCTGATAAATTTTATAAATCGAATTTCCTACTAAAACATAAAAAAACAAACTATATCAAGTTAGATTAAGAAATGAATTTAATAATAACTAACGTATGTAAAATTACATAACATTTTAGGAATAATATTATGTCAGTTATCGTTGCAGATTGTTCAGGTACAATGATTTCTTGAGGAACAATGAACACATTAACACTTGATTTGGACATCATCATGTGAACTTATTAGTATCACGTTTCTACTTTTTCGAGGCACATAAGAAACAAGAGTAACTCTTTCTTAAAAACCAAGAATGCTAGAATAAGCATTTTGTTTTTTTTTAATTTTTGAATTACACTAGAATTTCTTTTCTATTGTTTTCATAGTTCCCACAAATGAAATCATTTCTGCTAAGTATTTTACTAAATCATAGCTGGAAATCCAGTTATTGGCAGTGATATTGCTTCCACTCCCAAATATGGGGCAAATATGCTTATTTTCAAGGGTCCCGGTTGTTCCCCTGCATGTATTTCAAGATCGTAAGTGTAAAATAAAGGAGGGTCGGTGAATCCATAAATTTTGATCCCATACTTATTGGTTTTGGAAGAAATATACTGTATGAAACTGCAGCATCCACAGAAACTTTCCAGTTTTTCATCAGTAGGGTGTTTTCTCCAAGAGAATAACAGTTCTGGCTGTTTGCATTGAAGTTCTCAAAAATGTCTCAGATGGGAGCTAGACGATCATATATAATGTGATTTGAGCATATTTCTGTCATCAAATCTTATGATCTATATAGAAAAGAAAATATATAGTGATCTATATAGAAAAGAAAACCTCTTCACATTAATTACCATTCTAAACTGATTAACTGACTGCCATAACTCATCATAATTCATGTAGTTTGCTTTGAAGATTCTGCCAATAAATGTTGTTTTCTTTGAGAATCCAATAAACGTTTTATTTCGACAAAATCGGTTAACTTAGAATCTCTTGGCCTAGAAAACTTTGCCTGTATTGGAAATATGTATTTATTAGTACAAATAACAATTTTATTGATGATATCATTGTCAATGAGACAGGTCCACAAATCTAAGATTCCTGAAGCATTTTTTGCTGGGCCGATGGCACCTGGGAGATGAATTAAAATATTGTGTTTTCCAAGTTGTTTTCTAGTGTTTATTGGTTTTTTATTCCATTTCCATACCTTTATCACCTTGCCTTTTTTCTTCTCGTAAGCAATGTAAAAGTTTACATCGCTAGCATCTTCTTCTTCACAGGAATCTTCACTCAACTACGTTTGAGAACTACGTCCTTCCCACTCTTCAATTTTTTCACACTCACCTGTATCACTATCTTTATCAGATGAAGGAACTATGGCATTGTTTTCAGTATCATCATGGAAAAGAAGAGCATGCAGGAATTGCACGTCATCAGGATTTGTCAAATCGAATGCTTTTTTCTTACTAGCCATTGAAAACTGGAAAAATAAAAATAAAAATTTTAGTAGCACAAAAGGGTACAAGTATCAGTTTGGTATTTGTTGACTTCCTGTTTTAGAAATGGATACAAAAAGAAAACTTGACATTTATTATTATATATTACTTACCAGTAAAATAGTAAAAAGTTGGAGAGAAAAAAAAGTTCAGTTCTTGAAGTTATGAAATATTCCACCTCAGGTGCAAGTATCAGTTTGATACAGACAAGCATCTACTTTGAAAACACAGCACTTGCCAAAGGTGGGAACGTCACTGTCATCTTCGGAGGCAAATGTTAGGATGGTAGGGGGAGAACAGTCTCACCCTCCAACCATGCCCTTTGGTGGGGACGGGAAATCATTTCGCATGTATCAAAATGATGCGTTTGCTTGTCGCTGGGTTAAATAAAAGGTATATCAAAATGAAGAGAAGGTTGAAGGAGTATCAAATAGCAAGAACACAAAAGGAAGAGTATAATGTGATTTTTGCTATCATTTGATTTTGTAATCTTATCTGAATTTCAAAAATCATTTTGTAATCATTTTTATGCGCAATATTTTTTAGAGCACAACTACATGTTTTGCGTTTTTAGATGTGTAAATTATTTATATTTTTTTCTTCATCCAGCATCTCATAAATCCTATAATTAAATTTTTACTCATTTCTACCTTAAAGTTTCCTTTTCTCATTTCCTTTTGACAAGTTTTCATATACTGTATTTTGTTTTTTCTCATTAACTTGTAACACTTAATCTTTTCTTCAAGAATGTTGTTTTAAACATTGTTGTTTATTTTAATATAAATTAAATTTGAGTTTATTAAAAAATAATTTAAGTAAAATACAATGCACCTTCTTAAATAATTCTAAGTTATTATAATGAAAATTTAATGACTGAATACAATTCTAAAAATTTACAATGATAAACGATCTGATTTCTTTTCAAGAGAACTATCTCTGCTGTTAACACATGGTCATTTTCTATGAGGAATATCCCAGGATTAGTCTGGTTACCAAGAACAGATTTCCCGGGTAGGGCATGGCACAGAGTTCCACATTTTCAGGGACAGCAATTTTTTTTTTTAAATTTGAATTTTTTTGGGTACATATGTGTGTTTAAAATATGTCTTTGTCTTAACATCACTAATTAGATTATTCTGAAGAACATTTTACCTTCCAGAGTGTGAAAGATATTGATGTACTATTTAAAATAGACTTTTAAATGATACATCTAAAAACTAATCAATTCAAAACATGTAATGCAGAATAACAAAGTAAAAGAAGTTACGCTTCATAGCCAAAGGTATTTGAAGTGCAGAAGTTCATGCGCAAGTGCTTCTTAATGCCTGTAATATCTACAGATGTTCAGTGTCAGCTGAGAGTGCTTGTAGAAATTCTATTTGAATAATGTTGAAATCTGAAAACTTTGATCTTTTAATGTTATGGGTTATATTCATTCAGTAAAGTTGAATTTCTTAAATTAAATAAAAGACCTTAATTATGTAATTTAATAAAGGGACATTAAAAAAAAAATGAAATAAATTCTTCAATCTGATGAGATTGAACTTTATAGGTGAAGTGTAACAAACATTTCACTTAAAATTGCATCAGGAATTAAAAAGGAATCATTGGGTCTTAGTGGTGCATAAAATTTAATCCATTTATATAATAGTTTCCACTTACCAACAATCTTTAATAGTATGTTCGAATGCTTTCGGATTAGTGTTCAGATGTGTTATAATTATAATTATTTACTTCACATATCATTAATTATACTAACTTGAATTTTAAAAACAAAAATTATAAATGTAACAATTGATCGTCAAAAGGTAAAATAATGTTAACATTATCTGTCATGTCAGTATGAAGGTCTCAATTGTTATGTTCATGGTATGAAACTTCATACTATGAAGTATGAATATAGTATGTATGTAACAATATAGTATAGTATAATATGTAAACTTATTAGTATGAAGTTTCATACTAAGAATATAACAAACAATTGAGACCCTTATACGATGGATAACATGACATTATTTTACCTTTTGACGATCAATTGTTATATTTATAATTTTTGTTGTTAAAATTCAAGTTAGTATAATTAATGATATGTGACGTAAATAATTACAACACATCAGTGTTCCTGAGGATGAATTACTAATCCAAAACTACTTGAACATACTATTAAAGATTGTTGGTAAGTGGAAAATATTATATAAATAAATGATATATCAATACCAACAGGACATAATTAATAAAATAAATATTTAATCTGCATTTTTTGTCAAACGTTACAAGTAATCTTGTTACAAAAGTTGCATTATTGTCTCTTTTGCACTGCTTGACCTTCACTGACATAAGTTTAAGGAAGCTACATGAATAAATTCTGTTTGCTTTTCATAACATTGACATATTTTCTTATTCTGAATTCTAACAATATGCAAATCTTGTAGATTATACTTGTGAATTCATGAAAGTAGTAGTATACTTATATAAAGCAGTGTCACAATAATATAGAAAAATGAAAGCAAATGTAATTAATTTAATTAGAAATTAACAATTTATTTACATTAATGCAAACCAGTAAAGAGATATTTTAACAGGATTGTTTCACATCAGATATTTGTAAGTCTACTTAAAGCTACTCATATTTGATCTGTTTGGAAAAGTGAACTATTTTGGGTAATTGAACAGATTTAAGGACAACTTTTATTCCCAATAATTATATTATGTAGAGAGAAGAACTTTTCTTATAAGAAAGTGAATTAAAATACATTTTATGATGAGTAGAAGGCTCGGCTTTATATAATAGTCTCCTAACCATTTGTTTGGTTTTTTGTACAACCTTTTGATAGATGAGATCTGTGAAGAGACTCATTAAGCCCATTGAAAGAATTCTGCTGGCCAGCTGCTAGAAGATGCCAGAATGGTGAGCATATAATTTCCATATTAGTCCAAGAAGAAAGGAATGAAAAAAAGGAAAGGGACATTCAACTATTGAAGGGTTGTGTATCTCATTATGGTAGACTAGGTTTTCGTAGTCCCAAGATCTCTAGAGTATTTTTACTTTTTCACGGTAACAATTAATTAAACTTTTGGTGGTATAGGATTTGACCACTAATAAAATTTGATCCAAATATGAAGTAAATTTGTTTTCTTTTACATAAAACAATGTACTTGCATAGTCCTGTTTTATCAATTTTATTTGATAATCAAACCTCACTAACTTATCCTGTGATTGATCATTTTTTTCTGACTTTGCAAATCTTCAGAGCATGAATATCATTATTTAAAAAAATAACAGTATTATTTAAAACTACATCAAGAGAAACCATGTGCTGAGGATGAGCGACAACAAATATAGCACATTCAATTAATTCTTTTCACAAGTTAAAAGAATAATTCTGTTTGGGAAAATATTTTAAAAGTAGGAGATAATTAATATTTCTTTAGTATTGCTAGAAGTAAAACTGAAAAAAAAATTGAATGTTTCTTTATTTATTCATGTACTAATCTTATAGTTACAAGAGTAAAAGCCATAGATTTAGTCAACTGTAAGAACAAAATAAAATGGGAATAGGAACATCTACAAATGTGTTAAAAACTTATCTCTTCAATAAATCTAGCTGTAAATAATAATAAAGTGAAATTTAATTTAATGGACATCTCCCATTTACAGACAACAAACAATGGACAGTTTTATAATCTCCAATACATTGAAATAGTATCTCTTAATAAAATACTCCCAACAATAGATACTCCAAGCAATGTAGAGAAAATGTATTGGTAAAAATAATTTATTTTATTTTTAAATATATTATACAAATCCTGTGTACTCAAAATACACGGATTATATTTCTTGTTTTTATGTTGTGTTCTTTTTTATGTAGAAAAACATTCTCCATTCTTCATCTATATTAAATTATTGAAGAATTGTAAGATTTACTGCTCAAGTCATCATATGTGTATCAGTTTGTTTATTCAACCATACATATTATGCGTACATTCCTTTTAGTAGAATGCCTATTGTGGAATTAGTGCCTATTCCAATAATAATACTCATCAAAATGTTCTGCACTCTTTGGAAAGCCAACTTTATTTTTAATCCAAAACAATGAGAAAAATGTTATTTTTCTCATATTTACAAGATATTAAATGATATTATTATTCTGATATTGAAGTTTATGAATGCAGTATATTAAATGATAGGGTTACAACATAAAAGTAAAAAGGTTTGTTAACAGTGATAAAAATATATTTACAAAAGAAAGTGAAGATGCTTTAGACTTTATATCCAGCACTTTATGGCAAAATACTGAAAAGAGTTACAAATAGTATGTAGACAAGGTTGTAATGAAAAAATACTGAAGATTACATTTTATGTACTATATTTATCAAGTACATTTTAAGAAGCAATTCAGTAGAATTATTGAAATCAAAAAGACACAATGCTTAAATTTTCATTTAGAAAAATCACAAAAAATGTTCAAACACAAATTATATATTTCTCTCAGTTAAAATAATTTTATTAAACAGTGTTTATTTTTTATAAAAAATGTTTGTTCACTTTTATGATGATCATTTTCCAGTTTTGTTTAGTAGTATATTGTTTAATATCTACTACGCCGTTTTTCTTATTTTTTAAATTCAGTTAGTGAAAAAATAATTGATAGTATGAATAATAAATATGATATCCACATCTCTTTATACTCAGAGTTCTGTTATCATGTTCTGTTATATTAATGTGTTTGGAGGTGGTATTTTAATGGTACAACCATAAATGAATAATTTCTCTCCATAGGTGTAACCACAGTGGGGCACTTGCCCCCCTGGCTTATTTAGTCTAATGAAAAATTAAAGATCAACGTCAATAGGTTATAATAGTATTGCGCGGTAGAAAGCATGTTTGATAATGGCGGGAGTGCTCTTTAGTGAACAAGTGGGGAACTGACGGTTCAAGGTCTGGATGGTCTGTGGTAAAACTCAAAACTGTTATAGAATGTTCGAGGTTGGATTTAGTGGGAAAGTTCTAGTACCTTCTGTTACCTATTTAAGCACTGCAATCTGTGCGAGTGGGTTGACGCATTTGAACTAGTTCAGACCGCAATCCTGTAACAATACCAATCTAACATGGATATTAGGAATGTTTTTAGCATGAAAGGTATGTAGCTATATTATTTTCATTTGAGCCGATGATTAGCAAAACCATCCAATTAAAGCAACCTAAAATGTTCAGGAAATTCAAATATGTTTTTTTGTTTGTACTTGTAATAATAGTGATCTTGATGTCTTTATTATTGAAATTTTAAGAAAAATCATACAATGTTAAATTAGGAAACAATAAAAGTATACCACACTCCCATAATTTTAAATAACAATTGAAAATTGTAATTAGCTACTTTTGCAGCAGTTTTGCTTAATTAGATGGCTTTGAATTTTGAAATAACTACTCATCTCTTGTTGATTTTGCAAATAGCTACTTCTGCTAGTTGCAAATAATAAAACAAATTTGTACAAAATGTTACAGTTTATTAAAATAACATTACAAGTTTGATAGATAATAAATAGTGAATGGTTCAAAATCCATAATAGTTTAATTTTTGTTGTGATCAAGTTCAGTTATTACAAAAATTATGTTAAACACAACACAATCTTGACACAAAAATTTCTAATGTGAAATCAGAACCATGTTGGTTCACATTAATTTCATTTTGTTCACAGTCACAGCCTGTTAGACTTGACCATTCCACAAGTTTATTTGTGTTTTTTCTACTTATTCCACAACTACATTTTTGTACAAATGAAAAAAGTTACTTTTTGCCACTCAACTCATATTTCAGTTAAGAATTTTTCACAAACAAAAATTTTTTTACTGATTTTTACAAACTTATAACTTTGTGACAAATTATTGCATGGAGACAAAAACATTTTTAAACTTGAAGTTACTAGTAGTGAGTCTGTTCAGAAGCTTAAATTCCTAGTTGCTTTAATTTTTTTGGGATGTGTAGTAGCAGTTATTTTTTTTTTTAGGGAGACAGAAGAGAAAGCAACCAGATAAAAGTAGTAGCGAAAGTGATAGCGGTGGAGAAGAGAAATCGAAGCAGAATGATGGTGAAAAATTAAGTGCATCTTCGCTACCATCTGGTTCTGGTGTACTGGATCAAACGTATTTTGATAATGATATGGCTCATTGGCTTGGACATTCATTTAGTATGATTTCATTTCAAAAAATGGAAGTTTTAAAAACTGTTAGCCACCAACTACAAGTTATGACTTTGCTAAGGATGCTGTACAATTAAAAAGAAAATTCAAATATAGCTGTCTGGCGGATTATGCTCCTTGGGAGGTGTATTCCAAGAAATTAAAGGGCTCATTGAGCACTTACTGTTGTTTCCACCAACTAATCTGCATGGAGTTTTGGGTTCTTTCACAGAGAGGCCCTTTTCTTCAGTGTATAAATCACATAAAAAATTCACAATGAGAAAACATCATGGAAATGTGGTTGCTGAAAGTGAAAGTGTTATAGCATAGATGGAAACAATCACGAAGCATCTTGGAACAGATTTCAATATGCCATCAGTTATAAATCAGCAGAAACATCATGTGAATCCACCAGCACAGACTCCTAATGAGGTTTAGAGAAAATCACTAATTATTCCATATACAGATTCATTAGTGTCTCTGGAACAGCATTTTTCTGAGGAGAACTTGCTGGCTTTTTCATTGTTTACATTGTACTCTGTGTAATGCTTGATATGATGTATGAGGATTTTTTAAAAAAACTACAAGTTTTTGTAGTTACTACAATTTTAATGATTTCGTCGGTGAAGCAGAACTTTGGTACAACCAATGAAAAGGAAAAAAATGTGCCAAATGCGAAACTAAAAGAGATAGAAGTAGCTGCACTAGTTAAAGAAACCTAGTTGTTCTACCCATCCATAAAACAGGCGCTACTTTTCTCACTTGCGCAGCTCTGCACAACGTGCACTATTGAAAGATCCTTCAGCACCTTATGCAGGGTAAAAACTTGGTTACAGTCAACAGTGACAGAAAATCGATGTGTTAGTCTATGTATGATAAGTATGTATAAAAAAAGGGTTCTGGAAGCTAAAAATAAATTTCAGAAAGAAATTTTGTTAAGATTTAGTCAGAACTCTTGTAGGCTAGACTGAAGTACGATTTAGATAGGTTTAAATCATATTGCAACTAATTACTTTTAGCATTTTCAAATAAAACCATTTTTTAACAGAAAATATTATCTTATTTTTGCCCCGCTGGAGAAAATCCTGGCTACACCTATATTTCTCTCTACTTTAAATTATAAAACTACTGACTTGGCTCTTAGCTAATTTTCATCTGGACTGGCCAGCATGCCTCATCCCCTTCAATAAAATATTCTAAGATAGTCTAAATGGGAAGTAAGTGGTTTAGACTGTACTTAAATTTACTACTTATTTTATACTTGATTTGGACTGTCTAAAGTGATATGCTGTTTTGTAGACAATTGTTTTTATTTATTATTTTGAGTTTTTTCTATGAACAGAGAAAAATTTATTTTTGTTATGAATGGAGAAATTAGTCTTCCCAAACTATTCTATAAGTATTGACTATAATTTTTTTTATTAATTTTTCTTTATGTATTTTTTAGAATTTGTTGCTATAACTTTGTTAACTTTTACTGATTACTCTGTCTGTACTGGTAGTTTTTTTGAGTTCTCTCTTAATGAGTTCATTTCAATAACTATTTTAATATAGTAAATATATTTTTAATGATTCTCAATTTTTTCTTTGTCTAACTGCTTTTATTTGATAAGTACGTTCAAAACAATTATTAAGATGTTAACATTAAAAAATGTTTAAACCTACAAATCAAATATTTCAATGAACACTTTTCAAACAGTTGATTTTCTTAACATGTTCCATGACAACATTTATTGGATGATAAGGGGAAAAAGTTTAAAATTGTAACAGATTAAAGAGATGATTAGTGTTTATTAATTTTTTTTCTGAAGAATGTTATTCCATTTTTCTTAATGCATTCGTGAATGTATGTATGTTAGTTCGACTTTTATTAAAAAGGTTTAAAAAAATTATCGTAGCACAGAATAATATATATTCGTTATTAAATTTGAAATGATTTGTATGAATAAAAAAAATTAAAATAAGTGCACTATTAGAAATACTTTGTTGTTGCATTTTAAAGATTATTGACCTTTATTTTTACGAGTAAAAACTATTTTTAGCACGTGGCCTGTACTACGTAGAGCGAATAACTTAATTGCCGCTCTCTCTACTATGTAGTAGAACATCACGCTTAAGTGAATTCTCGAACTGTCGATGCGGTGTCTGTTAGGTGCTGCACTCTCTCGGCTGGATTTCGCACTAACGGGAGAATGTCAATATGTCGGCGGCTGTGTAGTTGTCATCTCGTGTACAACTCGTGGAAATCTTAAAATAGTGCCCAGAGAGCGGCGTGCCGATGTAGAATGTGGTTCGTGGTTCGTGTTCCAGTGCTGACTTCTGTGATATGCGTGAGTGAAATTTAAATCATGTCAAATAATGGTAATATTGTTGTTGAATGGTTACGTTCGTTACACTTAGGTCAGTATGCTGAGTCCTTTTTAGACAATGGCTATGATGACTTAGAAATATGTAAACAAGTCGGTGATCCCGACTTAGACGCTATAGGTGTATTTAACCCTACTCATAGAAGCAGATTGTTACAGTCTGTTAGAACACTGAGAGAAGAAGGTGCTGCTTCCGTTTATTTTACTTTAGAGGAATCCGCTGCCATTCAAGAAGAATGTCAATGTGACAGTGCAAGTGCGAGGTCTTCGAGAACGTCTTCAGGAAGGGTTTCCGAGAAAGAGGGATTGGGACGTAGCCCAGCAGGATCCTCTAGTGCTGGTAGTGCTCAGGAACTCGGGAGATACTTAGATGAATATGAAGAAGGAAAGGCCGAACTCGTTCGCATACCGAGAATGCAGCTTAAACTACTTCTTAAAGAAAAACTTGCGCAGGATGGAATTCGATTGAGTTGTCAACCGTATTCAACTTCGGTGAGTACAAAAAAAATTCAAAAATATTTGAGATTTTATTATTACTTATACATAATTATTACTTTTAACTCGATGTTTTGTTTTTTATAGTAAGGATTAATTTCATTCTTCAGTGATTAGTGTATTTAAAATTTACAAATTTAAATTAAGTTTTTTTTTTGTAATTTTAAAGTCAGTGTTGATATACATTACGAATTTATATTTTTACATTTTATTGCCGTCTTGAAAGGAATTGTATTTTTAAACTTTTAACTATTTCATCACCTTCTTCAGGTGCTAACACTCTTGCGATTTAACGTTTTATTACATCACATTTCGTGTGATAGCTCCTGCAAAAGAGCAGTTTCATGCTCTTGTCTTTTAACTGGAATAATTTTTTTATAGGTTAGGTTGACAAGTCAATGTGTACTTACAGAGTAGGACCTAACCTAAAAACGTCGTTAAAAGTTGAAATACATAACGGTTTTTTTACGTGCTTTAAAATACTTTACTATCAGCTGTTGATTAAAGTAAACCATGTAGAAATTTTATAAGTGATATAACGTAGAGATACATAATCATTAAAAAATATGATGTATTTATTTAATTTTCGTTCGGAAGTAAATGTTTAATATTTTGTTTACATCGCATTATTATATAGTAAAAAAAACGATTGCCTTCAAATTTTAGGAATCTCTAAAAATATAGTTATTTTTGTTTATATTCAAATAAAAGTAAATTTTAATTCTTTATTTTTTAAATTTGCGAAAATCTATTTCGTATTTTGTATATTATTCAGATAAACTATTTCTATATAATTATTGATCTTTTAAATGAAAATCTATCTGTAAATATTTTTTATTATCAATAAAATTTACAGATGATTATATTATCATTAAACTAACCCTGAACGATTATAAAAATTAGGCTAATTTTTAAATATCTAATTTAAAATATTTACATTTTTAAATATCTGATTGTTTGTTATTTTGTTATGAACATTTGTAAAATGTGTGTTATCTTATTTACATTTTCTGTTCCGTATTAGATAACCATTTAGTAGAAGTAACAAGTTAAAGATTGATTTTATTTATTTCAGGTGCGGTGTTATTTATTTTATGATTATTTGGTGTTGAAATTCTTGTGAATAATATAATTAGGCATTTAATAACAAATTTATTAAATTATCCAGTAGTGTTAATTTAAATCTCACTTTATTGCCAGCATAATAATTTTCCTGATATTCTTATTTTAAATCTTCGATGAAATTTCATAAATAAATTTCATTTATTTATTTCATAAATAAATAAATGAACCCTACTCTTTTATATATATAAAAGGGTTCTAAGTAGGAATAATTTACAAGATTTTTTTTAATAAATTTTTGTATAACTAAGAACTGGTGGATCTTTGCGAGCGTTTTTTGTATTATAATAAGACATCATCAGCTCTTCGCGTAGATTACTAAACATTGTAAAATTTATAGAAGGATCATAAAAAATTTGTTTGAGCTAATAATATTTTTTTACTTCCGGATAGCGTCATAAAATTCGCTTAAAATATTAAAAATGTCTGGTACTTGTATATATTTATATTCCGTTTTCTTACTACTTCCTTGAAGTTAAAGATTTAATGTTTATTTTTATGTTAAAAAAATTTTCTGAGTCACAAAATTATTTTATTGATTAACAGATTAGTTAATTTATAAATGATCTGTTAATCAATAAAATAATTTTGTTGTATAATAAATATACGTTACCTAAGTATTTTATGTATTAGTAAGGAATTAAGGTATATTTACGTGAAAAATCTGATCTGTTATAAATAAATTTTTTTCAAAGCAAAAAAGTTGCAAGTATGTTTGAAAAATTCCCTAGGCTCTCCTAATTAACCGATTTAAAATTTTCAAAATGCATTTAAAAGTTTGAGTGTTATTTTATTATATGTGATTCAATTTTCAAGTACCTAGAGACTTTATTTCAGGGTCTACACAATTTGGAAAAATTGAATTTTTTTTTAAAATCTGGATTGCAAAATTATTGTGCAAAAACTGTCAGATCTATTTTGTTGAAATTTGGCGTGTTACTTTATCGTATCAAAAAGTTCTTTGAGGCAAAGTCTGAAGGTCTTATATATAATATAAGTACACGAAAAAAATTGTCAAAAATTCCTGTTTTTTTCTTCTTCATTTTTTTGACAGCTATTGCTGTTTTTGCATCAATAATAACGTATTTTTCGATTTGCAACCGATGAAATTGTGTGTAAAATTTAATAACAAAATTTTTTTCTTTCACGATCTTTCTCTAAAATGAACAGTTATCGAGTTATCTAGGGAAATAGAAAAAAATGGAAATTTTTGCGATTTTCTTTTTTTTACATTTTGTTTAATAAAAATTTAGGCACACCTTTTTCAACTGGCGCATAACGAAATAATCATTTCTGATGTTATCCCGGAGGCATCAAAGCAAAAATTAGCAATCGTAGAGAAAAAGTTCAACCCGAAAGAGATACCGCCCGGACTAAATAATGTTTCTGTAAAAGAAGTTTTAATTGTATTTTAAACTAAATAAATCTATGAGAAGATTTTTATAAATGATTCGATAATTTATTAAAAATTGTAATTGAAGGTCCTTTCTCGTTAGCCGATGTATTGTATCGAGTTACACGATAACAGTTTTGTTTGGTTTTATAGAGGTGGATTCTTTTCTACTATCGGCATGATTCATACTAAACAGGTGCAAACAATTATCTGATGACTCATTATCTTGAAACCTCGTTCTGACTTTTTGAAGGGGCGGAGCTCCATGAGATGATATTATATTTTAGATGGGAATGTACGTAAAGATAAGAAATATTTAATAATGACAAGCTTAGCGTTTTATTAATACGCTTCAAAGCTTAACAGTGCGGTTTGACTTTGTTGTAAACGAAATAAATTTTATCAACGAATTTGTCATCGAATAAGACACCCAGAAGTTTTTTACTTTATGGACTCTAGAAGTACCATCGTTATTATTAATGGAAATTTTATCCGTACAGTTAGCAACATTACGCTTACCTAGAAGTACAATACAACGGTTACAGATATTAATCTGTTTTAGTTCCGCATTATATTTAGTTATTATTTCCATTACTATTTGTAGATTAAAATAATCTTCAATACAAATACACTTTTGACATTTCGTAGTAAAATTTTGATGTTTTCATCGCATCCACATTTTTTATTTTTACAATATTTTGTAACGTTTACATATCTCTTGATAACGAGATAACTAGAATTTATTTAATAAAATAGCAGTATGTATTCTGCGACTAGCTTCTATTTAAGAAATCGATTTCATTCTTTTCTTTAAAACATTGTATAGATTGATTTTTAATTGTAAACTCTGTATGTCTATCATAGTTATTGCCGATAGCCCTCGATGATTAAACTATTTTTTTTTCTTCAGTCATTTGACTGGTTTGATGCAGATCTCCAAGATTCCTTATCTAGTGCTAGTCGTTTCATTTCGCTATACCCCCTACATCCTACACCCCTAAAAATTTATTTTACATATTCCAAACATTGCCTGCCTGCACAATGTTTTCCTTCTTCCTGTCCCTCCAATATTAAAGCGACTATTCCAGGATGTCTTAATATGTGGCCTATAAATCTATCCCTTCTTTTAACTATATTTTTCCAAATGCTTCTTTCTTCATCAGTTTGTCGCAGCACCTCTTCATTTGTCACTTTATCCACCCGTCTGATTTTTAACATTCTCCTATAGCACCGCATTTTAAAAGCTTCTAATCTTTTCTTCTAAGGTATTCCGATCGTCCAAGTTTCACTTCCATATAAAGGTACGCTCCAGACATATACCTTCAAAAATGTTTTCCCGATGCTTAAATTAGTTTTTGATATAAATAAATTATATTTCTGAACGAAGGCTCGTTTCGCCTGTACTATTCGGAATTTTATATCGCTCCTGCTTCGTCCATCTTTAGTAATTCTACTTCCCAAATAACAAAATTCTTCTTCCTCCGTAATCTTTTCTCTAACTATTTTTATATTCACTGGTCTATGTATATTATTTCTACTACATTTCATTACTTTCGTTTTGTTCTTGTTTAATTTCATTCGGTAGTTTTTGTGTAGGACTTCATCCGTGGCGTTCATTGTTTCTACTAAATCTTTTTTATTTTTAGCTAGAATTACTATATCATTAGCAAATTGTAGCATCTTTATCTTTTCATCTTGTAATGTTAAATTGCATTTATAAATTACATAAATTAATAATAACTTTGATCGATTGAAATAAAGTAAATGCAATTCTTTCTTACATTTGTGATTCAATTTTCAAGTACCTAGAGACTTTATTTCAGGCTCTACACAATTTGGAAAAATTGTATTTTTTAAAAAATCTGGATTGCAAAATTATTGTGCAAAAACTGTCGGATCGAGTTTGTTGAAATTTGGCGTGTTATTTTGTCATATCAAAAAGTTCTTTGTGGCGAAATCTGAAGGTCCTATATATAAGTACTCGAAAAAAATTGTCAAAAAGTCCTGTTTTTTCGTGATTTATTTGCCGATGATTTAAAACTTTACTCGCTTCGTAATAACCAAAAAATCTAAGATTTTTACTTTTTTTTTCTTTTAAACCTATGTGATTTTATTTCATTACTGAAATTTTTCTTCTAAAAACTACAGAAAATTATCTTTTTGCGTAGTTTTTAACTTATCTTGATTTTATCCCCGAGTGATACGCGCAAAGAAAATTTTAAAAACATACACTAATTTTACAGTTTAAAATTTTAATTCTTTTTAATCGTGTGTTAAAATAATCTCTAGCCTGTCTTTCTTCTTTTTTTTCTTTTAACGCCACGCGCTTTACTGTGGGTATGTGTGCATAAATTATATGTATGAATAATTGTTTGATAGTTGTAATTTTTGAAGAAAATTTTTATTTGATTGTAAACCTTCGACTTATATTTTAACGCAAGCTTTTAAGGTGTTTATTGCAGTTAGAAGTACAGTATAATGTTAGCTTATTCGAAGATAATTTTTTTCTGTTTTGGTAGATGTAAATAATACTATTTTTATAAATAAATATTAATTTTACTAAAATTGGTTTTTGTTTCTATTTTGAAAATTCGTTGTCTGAACTAATATTTTGGAGGGTAAGAAGACAAAATAACTATTTAATGGTAATGATACGGTTAAAAGACGCTAACTGAATTCTTGTAAACTCTTGACTTTTTTGAATTCTAACTGAATTCTTGACTTTTTTGTAGACGTAATCAATTTGATCGTTCTTCGAGAATTTATTGTCTAATTATAACTGTCTTTTAAGTTCTTAATAAAAAAAATCTTATGTGGACACCAGATGACTTCCTTGTACGCCTATTAAATTTATACACATTTTTAAAAGTATATAAAATCTTATTTCACTAATAACTTTTGATTTTTTTGTATATATTTTATGATTATTATTGAATTATTATTTATTGTAAATTTTTTTTTACAATCACGAGTTAATAATTATCAATAAATCATTATATTTAAATTAAAAAAAGGAAATGAAGTGGAATTCGAACCGATGTGCCTTCCCCTTGTAAGATCCAAATATTTCATTAATGAAAAATTTTATTTGGCTATAAATCTGGAACCAATGAAAATAAGTACCACTTTTGATATATCATTGAAAAGCTCTTAATGAGGGCTAACTGCTGCAGTTAAGAATAAGTCCAAAATCTAGTATTTGGATTTTGGGCTTTTTTGGACTGGAGAGGGGCACAACTAGATATAACAGTCCGAAATCCAGAATTTCAACATCTTACGGCGATTCGTTTTTGAGTTATCCGAGATACGAACGTACAGACGTCACGTCGAAACTAGTCAAAATGGATTCAGGGATGGTCAGAATGGATATTTCCGTTAAAATCTGAAAACCGAAATTTTCGCGATCACAATACTTCCTTTACTTCGTACAAGGAAATAAAAAAATCAATCTAAATTTATTATATACAAATGGATTATTTTTTCTTGCAGCTGTAGTTGTGGTACCTCTTTTGTTTTAAAAATGGAACCTGACCCGGATATAAAATTTGTTATTTTTGGAAAACGGAAAGTTAAAAATTTTATTTGAAATAGACTACAAACTTCGCGTTCCGAAGTTTACGATTGGTTAACATTTTTTATTAGAGAATTATATTTTTATTACGTTTCATATCCAAATAAGGAATGCATTTAAAATTTAAATGTAATTAATTTGGAAAATCGGAGTTTACAAATGCAGTAATTAAAATTTACAGATGTAGTAGTTTCAAATTTTAATTAATTGTGATGTTTCCCGTAATCAAGCAAGAAACAGAAAAATCGGTTTTTCTTTTTATTAAGACTTATTAATATTTTTACTCGTAAATGGATTATATATGTACTTCCGGAAAATTTCGACGTATCTTTGCGTTTTACATCCCCCAGACCCGAAAACCTTTGAAAAGTTTATTTATTTATATATTTCACTTCTTGTGGTCACGATAACTGTGATACTTTTGCGCCAATCACTTTCAAATGGTACATAAAATATAACGACCCAAAATCTTAGTCGAGTTCGTTAGTAGGAATAATCGAACCATGGGGGTGGAAATGGAGGGGGACTTTTCGAAAAAACTAATATCCCTATAACTTTTTTATTAACCAAAATATTGAACTCTTTTAAAGTTCCTAATGTTCTTTGGATAAGGGCCTAAAGCTTATATGTAAAGTTTTTTGGTAGATTTATGCCCAGGGGATAGAAAAAATGGGGTTTTGAAGACAAAATTCATACTTACCCTAATAGGCACAGTATCGAATCGGTTTAAAGTGGTTGTTAAGCCTCTAAATATTACCTAAAACTTTGAAACAATTTTTGATATGACCAAACTTTACGACAAGGGATTACCAAAATGTTGGTGGAATTATAAGAAGATGGGGTTTGTCGTTTGCTAAACATGTAAAACTTTTTTCACATGCAACCATTGTCTTATTGAGTAAATATGAAGAAGTTTTTCTTAACTTCAAGTTATATTTTCTTAACGTATGGTAAACAAGTAAAACTTTTTTCACATGTATTGAGTAAATTTGAAGTTTTCTTAACTTTAAGGAGGAAATCTTTTTTATCCCCTATTTAGCACCGTTGAAATCTACCGCCGTCTTCCGGCGTGCCGAAAGGGATTTTTTATCTTGAAATAATTAATTTTGAAGAACGTAAATAGGTTTTAATATTTGTGTGGGAACACGGTATATAAAACTGTGTATAATTTTATTCATTAAAATGTATTCTTATACTTGATACTGCCTGTTTATTTTATTAGTGTACATAAAGAATTGTGTGTTTTATTGCTGTTAACTTTGTAGGTTATAGCTTGAAAAGAACTGAAATTTAACACCATTTTACGATGCAAATTTGTATATAATGATGCTCTAAATGTTCTCATTCTCTTGATTACTTTTAATTGGTTTGCTTATATTACGGACTATATGAATGTGTTTGTATGCAGTAGTCATCTGTGTTTCTATACTGTGCGCCAAAATTGCACCGGTTAATTGCAGATATTTAGGTAAAAATACTTTCGCTGTAGAAAAACGAAAAAAAAATAAAACAGAAAAAATATTGCTATTTATTTTGGAACGAGTATTTTTGTTATTGGATTACAAACAGTTTAGTTATTATAATAGGAAAAAATAATTATCATATTCGTTCAGCGAGAAGAAAATTATCAAATTTTGATTCCATAAAACGTTTTTTTTTTTTTTAATTATCCGTTTTAAAAGTTATTTATCATGGTCCAGTAGGTAATTCTAAAACGTGTAATTTTACTTCGACGCGTGAATAGATTGTTTTACACAATTCATACGTACTGAAACCGATATCAGATTCGATTATTTATTTGTAAAAAAAATTTCGGATTCTTTTTTTCCGAAATTGAAAAGAGAATGCCACAGATTTTTCTTTCATTATAACGTATATTATAGAATAGGTATCGTTTGAAAATAGTTCTACCGAATTATAATTGAAATTAATTAGTTTAATTGGTTATTTCAAAACTTTACGCTTAAGTAATTCTTCAAATAATTAAACTACGTACATGTTTTACGTTTTTCACGTACTGTTGTTTATATATTGATTTTAATTCGATTAGTATGCCATCTTTTTAACTAAATTTTAATCAGTTTTATATTTATATAATGATTTGTTATTCTGCCCTTCGTTTACTTCAAAAAGAACACTTATTGATGCCATTTAAAATTTAAAGTTTTCCAATATTATCATAATATTATATTAAATGTAAATAGATAAAAATAAAAACTAAACGAAAACAGTTAAGACAGCTAAAAGAAAAAAAAAATCTGATGTGGACACCACATGACTTCCTTGTACGTCTATTAAATTACATATACACATTATTTTAAAATGAAAAGTACATAAAATTTTATTTCACTAATAACTATGATTTTTTTAAAATTATTATTATTGAATTATTTATCGTAAAACTTTTTTTACAATTAGAGGTTAATAATTAATAGATCAATATATTTAAAAAAAATTATATTTTTATGTAATAAATTAATTATACAATAAATTTAAAAAAAAAGGAGATGAAGTCGGATTCAAACCGATCTGCCTTCTCCCTGTAACATCCAAATATCTCATTAATTGAAATCTTATTCGGCTATAACTCTGGAACCATTGAAAATAAATACCACGTATGAGATATCGTAAAGCTCTCAGTGAGGGCTTATTACTGCAGTTAAGAAAAACTCTAAAATCCAAATGTTTTGGATTTTGGGCTGTTTTTTTTATTTTTTTTTATATTTTTGGTCAAGTCGGTTGCAATCAAAAGGTGAGGTCCACTAGTACTACGGATAATCTTTTTTAAGTTATGCGAAATACATAGTACGTACAGACGTAACGCCGAAAAAGTCAAAATGGATTCAGGGATGGTCAAAATGGATATTTCCGTTAAAATCTGAAAACCGAAATTTTTCGCGATTACAATACTCCCTTTGCTTTATACAAGGAAGTAAAAATATTGTAATATAGTTGTATGTATATTACTAACTTTTATTTGTAAAGGAACTATTGTAATCGCGAAAAATTTCGGTTTTCTGATTTCAACGGAAATATACATTTTTACTAGTTTCGACGTGACGTCTGTATCATTGCATAACTCAAAAACGATTAGCCTTAGAATGTTGAAATTTTGTATTTAGGACTGCTATAACATCTACTTGTGTACCTCCCCTTTTGGTTGGAATCGACTTGACCAAAAATGCCCATAAAAGCCCAAAACCCCAAAAAATTGATTTTGGACTTTTCTTAATTGCAGTAATATGGTATCATTGAAATCTTTTCTACGATATTTCATAAGTGATACTTATTTTCATTGGTTCCAGGGTTATAGCCAAATAAAATTTTAATTAATGAAATATTTGGATGTTACAAGGGGAAGGCGCTTCGGTTCGAATCCTATTTTTTTCCTTTTTTCAATTTTTTTTTAACTTAATTATTTTTATTTAATTATTAACTTAAGATTGGAAAACGATTTTTACAATAATAATAATAAAAAAAGTGTATATGTAATTTAATAGGCGTGCAAGGAAGTCATGTGGTGTCCACATCAGATTTTTCTACTGAGTTTTTGTGAATAAACTAAATAACAAACGAAACTTATTCAAATTCAACTAAATTCATAAGTCTTCTAAAAATGTTCTACGAAAAAATCCTTAAAAAAATGAAAAAAAAAGTATTAATATAAAAGAATCTGCTGTGTTTTCTTACCTAAAGTTTACTTCATATCCACCCTGTTTTTTTTAACATTTGCTGTTTTTTTCGTCGACTTTTCATCGGGAAAACTAATAATTTATTTAAAAGAAACTTTTTTATAAATATAAATAAAATAAAATTTAGTGGCATAAGAAAGGGAACTGTTTCGTACGAGTATCTATTTTTTCTATGGTAACGTAACTCTTAAGTTTTGCTGAAGTTGGTCAAATGGCAACTGTCCGCACGTACAATTCGATATTGTATGTGTGAGCGTGTGAACACACACACACACACACACACACAGTGCGGTTTATTACTTCACTGAATTTGCTGACCCGATTTATTTTTTCAACGCCTTATGTTTGGAGAACACACCTGTTCTGATTTAAACTTAACTAAATAAAATGCCAGATGTGTTAAAATGGACAAAGACGACTTGTATTGAATTAAATGTTTGGATTTTAATGAACCGACCACTTTTTCGTTACATCATCGTTTTTTTATTCATTTTAATTTGTTTTTTTTTGTATAAATATATAATAATTATATATTTAATGATGGTATTTTTTTTTATTACTGTTTGAAATAAAAAAAAGAGAGCAAATTCTTTAATGATGTAGTCCTGCTGGCGGTAAAACCAAAAAAAATGAATGAAAAAATAAAGTGAAATTTTAAACACATTACTTAATCTTACACTAGTCGTATATTTAGACCCAAATTAAAACTGAATAACTTGAAATTAAAGAAAGGAAACCTTTGAAATTGTTACCGAGTTGAAAGAAAAAAAACATCGCAAGTTGTTTTGAAATTAAATAAGTAAACATTATATGATTGAATAAGTGATTTTAACTTTTTTTTTTTAAGCTATCGTGTTGTGCTTATTCGTTAATTGACGCTGGTTATTTTTAGATTAAAATAAATATTTTCAAAACATTCAAGTTTTATATATTTTTTTATGATGGCTCGATTAGCCATTACCAACTTGAAGATCCTGTCACAAAATTCGTGTAGTTTACTACTTTCTACTACTTAACTACTTAATAATAAAATACATTATTATATTTTATGTGTTTAATATAAATATTTTTAACATAGATGTGATTGCCAGACTTTGTACACTTGTACAACATTTGTCGTAAGCAAAATAATAGTAAATCTCAAATGTTTGAAAGTAAAAAATTTTAGACAGAGTTGTTTA
The DNA here is from genome assembly GCF_047948215.1 of Lycorma delicatula. Lineage (NCBI taxonomy): Eukaryota > Metazoa > Arthropoda > Insecta > Hemiptera > Fulgoridae > Lycorma > Lycorma delicatula. The sequence goes on along the minus strand of NC_134457.1, from coordinate 198,052,472 downwards.
AATGTTTATTAAGATTAATTTTTTACCAGCGTAATTATATTGGCAACAAGTCGCTTGTTTATGTTCGCTGTTACTTTCTCATGCAGTACAATTATGAAGATCAGAAAGGGTATAGGGTATATTTGTGTTTTTTTTTTGTTTTTTTTTAAGAAAGCCTGAGCGTTCTTGGTTGAGCGAAAACCAATAGGAAAGGAAATCCATTGAGCAACCGCAGGGAAGGAAGGGATCAAAGATAAGGGTGTTATGCCGATTAACCCTTGATAGGGTTGGTCGGCATGCATCATCGATATGGCCATTCTCCACAATATGCGTGGAGATCAGGGCTCTTTTATCCAGAATGGGAACAACATATTAATGACCAACTATTTAATATTGATCAATTTATATATAAATTAATTTTCCTTCAGTTATTAGAAAAATCCCTGCATGCCGGAAGGCACAGGTAGATTTCACCGGTGCTAAGTAGGGGATAAAAAAAATTCCATCTTAAAGTTAAGAAAAACTTCAATTTACTCAGTACGACAATGGTTGTGTGTGAAAAATGTTTTACATGTTTAGCATACGACAAGCCCCATCTTCTTACAATTCCAGCAACATTTTGGTCATCCCTTGCCATAAGGGTTGGTCATATCAAAAATTGTCTCAGGCAAAAGTTTTACGTAATATTTAGAAGCTTAACAACGACTTTAAACCGATTCGATACTGTGCCTATTAGGGTAGGCTTTTGTCTTCAAAACCCCATTTTTTCACACCCTGGCCAATGGTTGGTGATATCAAAAAATTTAGATAAGTTTTAGACCCTTATAAAAAAAAATAGTAGTAAATTTAAACAAATTCGATATTTTACTTAATAGGAAAGTTATAGCGATATTTTTTTATCGAAAAAGTCCTTCCATTTCCACCCTCATGATCCGATTTTGTCCATTAACGAACTCGATCGAGATTTTTGGTCGTTATATTTTATGTTTCAATTTGAAGGTGATTGACACAAAATTACGGCAGTTATCGTGTCCACAAGAAAGTGAAATATATATATAAACTTTTGAACTGACGGTGGTTTTGGGGTTTGGGGGATGTGAAACGCGAAGATCTATCGAAATTTTCCGGAAGCGAATCATGGCTTTCTTATGAAATTACCTAAAATGCTCGAAAACAGACTTCTTTTAAGAAAAAAATTCTTTTGTCTTTAACGTTGATTTACTTATGAAAGTGCATTTGGACTATATAGATTGTTAACGTTCCCTCAGATGTGTTAAGAAGTGCTTGAAATATCCGGTTATCAGTGACAATTTATTTTCTTCCTTTCAGTTGTACATTGCTAGATAACCAAATTGCCATAAGCCAAATTGTTGTACTAATGGTTTACGGTGGCTGCTAGTGGTATATATAGCTGATATATTTATTACGTAAAATAGTGGAATTATACGTTTGGAAATTAACTTTGTCATTCGATGCGACATTAGAATTGAAAAGGTGACCGTTAGGTACCATGAGTCGCATATCTTAACAATTGATTTTATTATATTCCATTACGTTGCTTTTCAGTCGGCCTAAAATATTAACTTAGAAATAACGTTGTTCAGTTTTTTGTGGCGTTTCCGATACTGGGAATTTTAAAACTATTTCTCGAAAAAATAATCATTCAAATATTAAATGAAAAATTAATACCAGCTGATAAAGTTTACTAAATACTTATTATCAGTCTAGTTTTAAAATGAAAATTTTACTTTTGATTCATTGGTTTTTTGGTACTAAATGTGGAACATCCATATTTTAACATTTCTAAAATAGGTATAAGTTTGAATTAGAGGTAATATCAAATCAATGAAATTTTTATGTTTCATTAATGATCGATATACCGTTCAGAAATTTCATGCTTGAAACAAATAGAAGACAGATTTAATTTTTATATGTATGTTTGTATTTCTCTCAGTTTTCGCGCACTTATAAATAATAAAGATTATTTTTTAATAAGTTATAATTATTTTATTAATGAGGATTATTACATTGGTTGTGAAAAGCAGTTTCGTTCCTCCTCATGGAACATCGTAGATGTGACGACTACTTTCTTTGTCCAAGGTTGTATCATTGTTCCATTTTTATGGTCTTGGTTATGTGTCTTATTCATAGTGTTTTTATTTGTCTTTGTGTGTGTGTGTGTGTGTGTGTTATGCGCGTGCTCGCTCGCTTTATGTGTGTATATTATTTGATATTTGTGATATTTGCTTTATTTTATTAGTTTTAAAATTTGTTCTTTATAAATTCATTGAAATTTATTCTTTCTTCATAAAAGAAAGATATTATTTTCGGAGATTATTACATAATCACAAATAATAATATTCAGCAAGTAAAAGAACAAAAACAGATTTACGCGTTCGAAAATTACTCTTTAAATATCATAAATGTAAAGCTTATAGAACAATCTTGTACTAATATAAATACACATATAATCCAGAACTTGGCCGAAATCAAACCAGATATGATTAGAAATACCAGAAATAATGGTATTTCGTGATGACTATAAACAATAGAAGAGTATTGATAAGGAATCGTTGCAGTTAAACCTTCGATGTTAAATAGCTGGAACATATGTGGTGATTTGAAATTTATAGCTATTTTGTTAGGCATGCAGTTAGGATATACTAAGTACATGTGCTTTCATTGCGAATGGGACAACCGAGCTAGGGATAAACATTATGTTACCAAAGAGTGGAAGAAACGAGACAACTTAACTCCAAACGGGAAAAATATTATTCATGAGTCCAAAAAAAATCTTTTTACCTCCTCTCCATATCAAGCTAGGACTAATGAAAAATTTTGTAAAAGCAGTAAAGAAGGATAGTCCCAGATTTTTGTACATCAGGCAGAAATTCCCGAATGTAAGTGAAGGAAAAATTAAATAAAGGAATATTTGTTGCTCCTCAAATAAGAGAGTTGGTCGAAGATGTTGTATTTAACTCGGTGTTAAATAATGTAGAAAGTGCAGCTGGGGCTTCATTTAAAGACGTTTGCAAAGATTTTCTCGGCAAACAAAAATCCGACTATTACCATGATATTGTTAGTCAACTTCTTACTTCATTTAGGGCTATGGGATGTAATATGTCTTTGAAAATAGATTTTCTCTACTCGCATCTGGATTCTTTCTCGGACAACCTCGAAGACGTAAGTGACGAACACGGTGAACGTTTCCACCAAGCCATTTCGGTGATGGAAAGCTGCTATAAAGGGAAATGGAATATTAATATGCTAGCCGATTACTGTTGGACATCTTAATTCGGGATGTGCTGAGGCTATTTACAAAAGAATGATTTCGCTGATGCGAAATCATTTTAACACAGGTAAGGCTGTAAAAATTATAAATGTTACAGATTTTAACTATATTTTCCCGTATTTTTTTTTCTTCTGAAAATTATAAATTTTACAGATTTTAACTATATTTTCCCGTATTTTTTTTTTTTAAGCGTAATTTATTTAAAACTAAGGGTGATAGAAAAATTGTTTTACAGATCTGTAATGTAGCAAAAAAGCAATTAGAGGAATGGTATAACACTGAGAGAAACATTCAAATTTTTTTTGTCTTAGTTTAATTGTTAACCTGTGATTGTATAAAAATCTCTGTAATAAATAATAATTTAAAATAACAATAAAAAAAATACGAAAAAATATCAGGAGTTATTAATGAAATAAAATTTTATGTACTTTTCATTTACAAAAAAAGAAAATGTATATGTAATTTACATAAACTCACAAGGAAGTCATGTGGTGTCTACATCAGATTTTTTTTATTATTACCAACATTGTGTATGTCAGATGTTGCTATGATAAGAAAGAAAGGTTTTACCATGTTTTTCTCGATACATCCAGCAAATGTTACCAGTTCCTGCTTTTGCAGGTGTAGATAAGCATTCTTTATGTGATTTGTGCAATATTTGTTATTGTATCGACCAAAATTAAATGTCTATTTTGTTCAAATATTTACCCAGTGAGCTGTATTCCTTGTTAATAAATAGAATTTTGTTATTTGCTTGATCAAGAAGCACTTAACAAAATAAAATAGGAATAGGACACAAAGTTGAATCGTTTACGATTCAACTTTTTATTTTTATGCCCTGGATGCGTTTCAGCAAAACATTTCATCCGTTGAAAATTAAAGTAAACAGCATTCTGCACAGTTTTTATAGAAACTATTTTGTTTTCTGAAAACTATTTTGAATTTGTTTTCCTTTTTGAAATGTCAAATGGGGGTTTCTTTCCTTTTTTTAGTACGGACAGTTTTATTATGATTTTTACGCTGTACATGAATTTTAGTAAAGATTTTTCAGATAACAAGAATTTAAAAAAAACCTTTTTATATTAAATATTTTCGTAATTTTTACTGATGGTAATTACCGTCTCGATTGTAAGTAAGAGACACGTGTGCGTACTTACACTGTAGTTACACTGTAGTTATTTTCTTGCTTAGTGGTGTGAACTAGGTCATCGGAGGTCTGGAAAAAATAATTTTTTGACCATAATTCATTTCTTTGTCACACGGTTAAAATTGATTCGGTAGATTTTCTGCCACTACACATATCATCGTAGCGATATAAAGTGAGTGAGTTATCGTTTTCTTGCTTAGCCTTGGGTTAGTCGCGTTGTTCATCATGCCCAGTCGTCCACTCTTAGTTGATCCCGGGCATCCTAACTACGTTATTTTACTGTTATCATATTTCTTGAGCAAAAGAACAAGTTTTCTGAAAATAAAAAAAAGTAAAACGGTGTGGTCGGAAATGCTAATAAAAGATGCAGACAATTTATATTGATTTATGTATGATTTAATTATTTGCGGTTATATAAATTGATCTGAAAATTTATTACCGGCTTTTTTACAATTAAGTTAAGTAGTTTAAATTAACTAGTTTTTGCTTTTTATTTTATATATATGATTATAATAAATGACAATTTATTGTCAAAAAAAATTTTTTTTCTTTTTTTAAGTTCATTGTATCGTTATCTCCGAAACATTAATCATGTAGTTCAGGTGTTTATTTTAAATAATTATCTTTTAAAATCTCAGAGCAGTCGTTCTTGAGATACAGCACATTCATACTAGATTATCTAATTCATTACAATAATTTGATAAAACTAATCCTTAGTAGCCGAAAGATTTACAGGTGAGCTAGACTACTGGTCCAACACTTAACTGAAAAATCTGATGTGGACACCACATAACTTCCTTTTACGTCTATAAAATTACATATATTTATTATACATTTATATTTTTTTTTTTTAATTTCTTTCATAATTTTTTTCTTTTGTTATTATTTATCGTAAAGATTTTCTTACAATCAGAGGTTAATAATTATTAATAAATCAATATATATAAATAAAAAAATATAAAAGAAATAGAAATAAAGTCGCATTCGAGCCGATGTGCTTTCCCCTTGTAAGATCCAAATATTTTATTAATTAAAATTCTATTGGGCGATAACTCTGGAACCAATGAAAATAAGTACTACTTGTGATATGTCATTGAAAAGCTCTCAATGAGGACTTATTACTGCAGTTAAGAAAAAGTCCAAAATCCAAATGTTTTGGATTTTGGGCTATTTTGGACACTTTCGGTCAAGTCGATTGCAATAAAAAGAGGAGAAGCACAACTAGCTGTTATAACAGTCCTAAATCCAAAATGTCAACATCCTACGGCGAATTGTTTTTGAGTTATGCGAGATACAATCGTACGTACATCCCAACCCCGTAGGGGGTGTGTCACCTTGTGACGCTTCCGGTTGGTTGCCACACCCCGAGCAAAGCCCATCAGGGTTTTGGAAAACCCCCATCAGGGCTCATCATCGAAAGACGGGAATCGTCTTTTGCCCTTTACCTTTTTACATCTCATAGTAATAAGCCAGGCCTCGTTGGGATGCCACCGATGACATTTACATCGGTGATTTTTAAACTCAGCTTTTGCCTTCGCTGTAGGCCTCGTCCGGACATCTTGAATGTTTTATATCGTTGCCCTCTGAACTAGCTAACCGAGCTTGCGGAAGCACGAACCCCACGCCTAATTTTTATCCAGCCAGTTTCTAGTAAATGTCTCGAAATTCGAGGCAAATTAACAACATATCACCAAAAACATAACACCAAAACGTTTGTTCGCAACAACGAAATTTAGTCCTAGTTCCCTTAGTGAACTCTGCTTCAGTCCATACCCCTGACTTTAGGTTAATTTACGGACTCCTGTCTGGTCTACAAGGGAGAGGCAGACAGATCTCCATGCGAGTCCCGCGATTCGTACGTACATACGTCACGCCGATACTAGTCAAAATAGATTCAGGGATGGTCAAATTGAATATTTCCCTTGAAATCTGAAAACCGAAATTTTTCGCGATTATAATACTTACTTGTACGTGAACGTTATCCGATTTTTACAGAGTATATTGAAAGAGCTTTATAATATTACGTTTTAAAAGATCCGAGGTTAATTGGTAGACGTACAGGCGACTATACTGATTATTACATGGTAATTGTTGGATGAAATATATATTCAAAATTATTTTTCTACAAAAATTATGATAAATGTTATTTATATATTTTTTTTTATTAGAGATGTTAAGAAAAAGGTTTTTTTAATGTAGAAATTATGAAAGAGAAATGTAAGTTAACGTTATAAAAATTAAAATTGCAAATGTTTTAGTGGATGTTCATTCTATTTTTATTTTATTTTTTAAATTTCAGTCAGTTCCATTTAAAAGAAAACAGTTTAATTTATTAATGTTATGAGTTGTTAAAATAAAACAGCTTGGTATTTATGTAAGGTTTTCAGTTTTCATATAAATTGCATAACTTGTAAAATAATAAAATTTTATTTAAGTTAAAACAAGGGAGAAAAAATAGCAGCGGTGCAAAAAGCTAGATGTTTAACAGCCACAGTAAAATCAAATAATTAATAATATTACATACACATAAAAATAAATTCTAGTTATCTCTCTGGTTTTTATATAAAATTTTATATACGAAAGAGAATAATTTCACTGGTATTAAGTAATTAAAATGGTAGAAAATATAAAACATTGGCTTTCCCTTCTAGGTTATTTTTTAAAGGAATAAGCACCAGATAGCTACTAGCTAGTTGTTGGTAGCTAATTCATTCACCGTTTAACGCTGCTCTGAAAGACGCACTCTACATTTTTATTATGAAAGTGTTACAGAATATTTCAACAACACAATAAACAATTTAAAATAAACTGTTGGCTTTTTTTACGGGAATAAAAAAAAGTTTTTTTTTCTTTTTTTTTTGTTCATGGTACATTGCATTACTCTATTAATAAAAGAATAATATAAATCATTAAGATTTATTAAAAGATTAATCAGATTTTCGTACACTTTTAGACAACATAAAAATATTTTTCAATCGAATTTTATTGCAGAAACTTATGTATCATTTTAACCCTTAACTGCTCGCGCTCTTTTTATAGCATTACTAGTCGCGTCGGGTCACTATGACCCGAACATTCGTAAATTAAATTAATAATACATTATTCGAATTAAAAAGAAATGAACATTTATATTCGAAAAAGAAACTATTTTTTATTCAAATAAAAATAAATATTTCCTTGTTTAAAACAAAATAATCAAAGAAAAACAGAAATTACAAAACCTTGTAAAAAATAAAGATCTTCATTTTAGTTGAACTTTGTTGGCGTAAAAATATAATTATTCCCGATTGATTATTGAAGACAAACTTACAACACATCTGTAAATATGTTTTTAAATAAAAATATTTGAACCGAGCTGAACATCTAGTAAACAATGCACAATTTGCCTGGGTGTCAGATTGATGTCTTGAACAGTACACTTTTATACATTTTTTCTTAAATTTATTATTTCAGAATTAGAAATTCTTTATTTCCAACGCCAACGTTAATCGCAATCTTTACAAATAAAAGAAGTGTGATGTTTAAAAATATGGTACCCACGTTTCACACAAACAACGTTATATTTATTGTCCTTGGTGCTCGGGCAAAGGTGACAGCGTCTACGTTTCCTTCTAACTTCCACATCTCGCTCCTCTGGTTCTTGAACATCAACTACAGTAATGTCGTGTTCTTCAAAATATATTTGTAATTTTTCATGTTTTTTTGGGTTTCCCGGTACTTGTTACCTTTAACAAGTAAATTTTTTACTAAAATGTCGCCTAATTTTTAAAGAAAATCTATCGCAATAGTGTAACACAACTGGACGCGTCAAATAGCTTATTTTTGTTACATTACACAAACCAAGGGAAGCTGGATACTAAATAATTGAACAGATTACGATAGGAGATTAATAGGTTTGCCAACCTAATACCATTGTGGCAAATATTAAACTTTAAATATAAAATAGTGTCTGGGGTCATATAGACCCGACGTGTCCAGTTAAGGGTTAAATAATCTCTCATGTTGTATGATTTATTTTAAAAATTAAGTAAACTTATATGAAACCTACTAAGAATTTAATCTTCTAATGTAGAATAGATTGAAAGTTTTTTTTTTTTGTAAGTACTACATCGAAGACAGATTGGCGAATTCCTCATATGATATAATTGGGGTCTTGTGCGTCGTCTCCTGCCATTATAGAATTTATTTTTATAATTAATAAGAATTCTTTAAATTCCGAATAGTTCACCTTGGAACACGTTAGATTATTTATTTATTTTGGTTGTTTCTTTTGTTCTGTTTTTTTTACCTGCCCATTATCTCTTCATTCTTTCTGATTTCTCTTTCCTTCGTTGTTATGAAAGTTCAGGTCTGTTCTTCTTGCATTTTGGCGTATCTTGAAACTTTTTATTTTCATCTTTCAATATTCTCTTAAAAATTTCTCTTTCTCGTATAATATCTTCAGTTCTATTCTTCAGTTCTTCTTGGATTTGTGTGAACCATTTGCATTTAGATTTTTTACTCTGGAAGAATTCACACATTTGTTTAGTCAATCTACTGTTATGCATTCTAAATAAGTGAGAGTAAAATGCAATTCGTCTTTTCCTTATTGTGTTTGACAGTTTTTCAATTTTAGTATAAAGTTTCTTATTTGGAATTAATTTTTCCTGATTATTTTGAAATTTAGGACCTAAAATTTTTCTTATAATTTTCCTTTCTTCTTTTATAGAATTTGTAGTAAACTTTTGATGCACAGTATGCGGTTTCTGCCGCATAGAGTGCTTCCGGTTTTATCACAGTTTTATAGTGTCGAAATTTTTAGTTCCATCATAAAGACTCTTTGTTATATGTGTTTTTTGTTAGCTTGAAAACTAATTCCATTTTACTAGCTCTAATTGTTAACGCTTTATCTAAAGATTTCCAACTAATCCGTTCTCCGAGATATTTTAAATTATCCAATTTCTCTATTTTTACTTCCTTGTACGACTGTAATCGCGAAAAATTTCGGCTTTCAGATTTCAAGGGAAATATCCGTTTTGACCTTCCTTGAATCCATTTTGGTAGCTGTGGGATGTTGAAATTTTGCATACAGGACTGTTGTAACATCTAGTTGTGCACCTCCCCTTTTGATTGCAATCGACTGAACCAAAAAATCCAATAAAGTCCAAAATCCAAAAAGTTTGGATTTTTTACTTTTTCTTAGCCGCATTAATAAGCCCTCATTTAGAACTTTTTAACTATATATCATAAATCGTATTTATTTTCATTTGTTATAGCCCAATTACAGCCATATATATATATATATATATATTGGGTTATAGCCCAATAACATTTTAATTAATGAAATATTTGGATCAAGGGGAAGGCACATCGATTTGAATCAGACTTCATCTTCTTTTTTTTAACTTAAATATATTGATTTATTAATAATTATTAACCTCTGATTGTAAAAAAAGTTTTACGATAAATAAATAATAATAGCAATAATAAAAAAAATAAAAAATATCAGGAGTTATTAATGAATTAAAATTTTATGTACTTTTAAAAATGTGTATATGTAATTTAATAGGCGTACAAGCAAAGTCATATATGGTGCCCACAAAAGATTTTTTTATTATATATACTAAGGAAATTCGGGCAGTACAAAATTCATCAGTCAAAATTTTCGTTTTCTCAAACTCGATTTTTAGTCCCATTGTAGTCGCTTGTTTTTCTAATTCAGCTAATTGTTTTACTAATTCATTTGTTGTTCAGCTTTCAGCTTCAGTGCAGTTTTTAGCTAATAATAACGCCATATCATCAACGAAAGCTGAACAGTTAATCTTTAGTCCATTAGTTCCCAGTCTTATTCCATTATTTTTGTCTAAACTTTTGTTCCAATCTCTAACCACCTTTTCAAGAGCAACAGTAGTGAAGAAAGCCCATCTTGTCTAACGCCGGTTTCGATGGGAAAAGGATCTGATAATTTTCCCAGAAATTTTTTATTTATTTTAAGAATTCTTTATTTATTTATTTATTTTTTTTACAAAACTGCAAATGATGAAGTTTATTATGACGCAATCTATTAGCTTATTCCTCTTATAAAAAATAAATCGAACGAAATTGGTGGTTTCAACAATGTAGCCTTACCTATCTTTCTGCTAATGAAGTAACTAACTACGTTGAACGAATTTTTTAATTGAAGCTTGATTTCAGTTGCTAGTCGCCTACAAATTTAATGATTTCTTTTTGGGCTTATTTTAATGAAAGATTTTTTTCTTGAATTATTATTTATCTTTTTATAATTTCTTTTAAAAATATTGCTAAAAATGTTTCGTACTAGTTTTTCTTAATTAGTTTAAGAACAAAATCGTATTTCCATTATTTGATTATAATAGTTTTCCGTCGTATTATGATTGAGGTAATAAAAAATAAAAAGGACTGATGCTGTTTCACCTCTCTGTTCTCTCATCTGTTAGATTATTGTTGAGTTTGATTCCTATTGTTAGATACTTTAGCCAGTGAAGTGATGTAAAATTGCGATCCATGCAGATTACTTTAAAAAAATTATGTTTGCGTTTTTATTTTCCTGGCATCCAAGCTTTAGAACTATGCTACAAGATGGAAAGTATGGTAAAAATTAAGAAAATTGGGTGGGATTTTTGCAGTTTTTGACGTTTCATGATCCAGGGGGGATCCAAAAATAAAAAAAACGGGGGTTAATGTATCTTCTCAAAATTTTTGCAAACATTACCCCACTTTATATAAAGATCAGAATATGCGCGCATGCTTATTTTATCATTTAAAAAAATAATTTTCCCTAATATTCGTTCTCCCGAAAAACGGAAAAAAACTATACTTTTATTTATTTCATATTTTTTGACAGAGTTTGTTGTCTTCCTAGGCATAGTTAGTGGTAGTGCAAGTGATCCAAAAAAAAACTTTGGGGACAATATTGAGGGGTGGGAGCCGATCAAAAGTTTAAAAATGTAGATTTTTTTTAATTAATTTTTTTTTTTTGTTTATTTAAAGTTTTAATAATATTACAGTAATCTTTATCATAGTTCACCCCACATCCCCTAAATAAGAAATCTGAAGTAATTTTATTGTTTGTCCTTTTTTAGGATATTTGTTTTAGTTTCCATACATTTATGGGGTAGTAAATGTAGAAAAATCAAAAAAACTTTTTGGGAGGTGATCTTGGAGGTGGGGAAAGAAAAAATATACTGATTTTTTTTTAATTGTTTAAACTTTTTTTTTGGTTTATTTAAACATATAATAATTTAACAATAAAACTTCATCATAAATTGCCTCCGCTGTAAAAAATAGATTTTAGGTAACATTATTTTTCCACTGTATAAGAATAAATAATAATAACCAATGCCAGTAAATTATTACTACTTTGTTGTCAACATTTTTTTTCTGTAAAAATAACCGAAATAATACATTAGTATGTTAATTTTTTATGACTATATTAATATAGAAAATGTGGGCGATAAAGCAAAAGATTTTAATAAATTTTATCAATTAGTTTGTTTCAATTAGGTACCAGCTTAAAAAGGTCAAAATCTAAGAAAAGTTCGTATTTGGCTCACGTTAAGGTTTCCCTTTTTCTTTTTTCAGCTTGTACAGAGTTCCATCCCAAAATCGTTTTAGTTGTTCGGTTTTTAAAAAACTTAAAAAATTAACTTGAAAAATTCGAAATTAATAAAAATTCTTGTTTATTAATAAATATTATTAATAAAAAATTTAGTATTAAATTTTACAACATAAAAATCTATTGCCAAATTTTTAACCCAAGAGAAAATTATAAAACTCAGTAGTCGGAATTATCTTATATAACAACTAAATTTTCATTTGTCTGTGATTAAAAAAAAAAATCTTGAGAATGTTTGGCTAATGTTTAAAAAAATAAAAAATAAAAAAAAAACTATTTAGGGAAAAATGCCAATGAAATTAGAAAAAACAAATTTTACTGCTTTCTGTTTCAACAAGAAACATCTTTTGATGAATAATCTTCATCTTTGTTTTTTTGAGTTTCATTCACACACTGTGGCTTCTTTTTGCTTTGCATTGTGGATTTTTCGGAAATCCATTTTATTCATTTTAATTATGCTATCACCTGTAATGAAAAATAGTTTAATTACATGTAACCTTTCCTATCGCCATAATAAATTAATGAAACACTATCCACATTTAAAATTTTGAAATTTACAGAAACATTAACATTTAACATTAACATTAATTAATTTGGTACAGATCCATTATAATATATTAATAAAGATATGATTGTTATTTTTTGGTCAGGTTTTTTTTTCTTCAGTCATTTGACCGGTTTGATGCAGCTCTCCAAGATTCCTTATCTAGTGCTAGTCGTTTCATTTCGGTACACCCGCTACATCCTGCATCCCTAAAAATTTGTTTTACATATTCCAAACGTTGCCTGCCTACACAATTTTTTCTTTCTGCCTGACCCTCTGAAATAAAAGCGACTATTCCAGGATGCCTTAATATGTGGCCTATAAGTCTATCTCTTCTTTTTACTACATTTTTCCAAATGCTTCTTTCTTCATCGATTTGCCGCAACACCTCTTCATTTGTCACTTTAACCACCCATCTGATTTTTAACATTCTTCTATAGCATCACATTTCAAAAACTTCTAATCTTTTCTTCTCAGGTACTGCGATCGTCCAAGTTTCACTTCCATATAAAGCGACGCCCCAAACATATACTTTCAAAAATCTTTTCCTGACATTTAAATTAATTTTGGTCAGTTACTGTCATGAAAATTTCGATTCAGCTAAATTTCTGAAAATATGGTTTATTTCAATGACATAAGGATAATTGGATGTTTTTATGAATGTTGTGTGCTAGTTTTATTTCATTATAAGTGCAACAAGTAATTTTTAGAGAAAGCAAAAAAAAAAGAAAAAAACACATTTAAGGAATCTTTCCAATCACAATCAACAATTTTTGGTTATTAAATATTTGTTTTATTTTTCACTTAATACAATTTTCTTTGGGTGAAGATATCTATTGGCTTGAAGATAAAAATCTTATCTTTTTTCCATTTACCATTTTTATCGGTTTATTTACCTGTTTCAGTGTATTTTATTAATCATTTATTTATTTCCGTGATTTTTATCGGAGTATTTCGCGTTAGAAAATGAAAGACGTTTAGATTTGTGTAAAATCAATTTACTATTAGCATTTTGGTGACTATATTCCATTTTATAAATTACATTTATAATTTCTATAAGAATAAAAGAATAATTTATGTATACCATATATATATATATATATATATATATATATATTACATTTTACTTTCTCATCTAGCGCTGCAGTAGAGCTATAGTTATAGAAGGGAAAGTATTTTAATCGGTCCAATTTGGGCATATGCGGTTTTCACCGGATCTTGACGTTTTGATACCTAAGAATCCAAAAACCCAAAAAAAACCGGATGGAAATTTTCTGGTTGTTCGTATGTGCTTGTGTGTGTTCGCATCACTCCTTACATCTTCAGAACTATTGGACCGACTTTGACCAAACATAGTGAGATTATTTTTGTATATAGGGCATTGGTGCCATTAAATTTTTAACTTAAAGGGTCAAGGGGATGAGGTTGTAGGGCAAGGTCACCCTCAGTATTTCGAGATTTCGCGTACTTAAGGTCTTACTTTTTCTTAGGCACATTTGTTAACAATTAAAAATTATTATTCTTACAAATTTGTTTTTTCAAAATCGCACCCCCACCCCAAAAAAATGCTCTAACTAGTGGCTGACTGGGTATACTGCGTCAATAGTACCCCTTGTCACCACAAGGAGCATTAGTGTAGCAGTGACGTACAGCTGTTGTAGAAAAATATAATATTTAAATAAAATTATAAATATTTTAAATTAAGTTGTTCATGTAAGCCGTGCATCAGAAAAAACCGCGTTACAGGAAAGTCCTACAACTTGTTTTCAGCTATTTTTTTCCGTGTAGGAAATTGAATTTATTATTCATCTAGAAAATGTTTCTGTGAAAAATAAATTCTGAACGCCATAAAATGTAAATTTTTGTTTTACCGATTATGCTTGTATTATCTTATACTCATGAGACAATGTTTACTTTATTATAACAGCACTATCGTAATATTATCTTAACAGTGTGTAAACATATATTTTCTACATTAACCTTTTTTGCTGTGAATGTTTAGTATTTTGTATTAACCGGTAAATTATATTTGGTCTGCAGAATTTACTCAACTTCATTATTTATTTATGTAAAAGTAAATTGTTTGGTTTTCATTCTCATTAAAAATAAAAACAAAAGAAGTTAGCGTTAGTAACACACAGCTTCCAATTACATTGCGTAATGCAGTCACGTTTAGGAAGTTTAATGAATCACACGCGTGCGCTCACATACAGGTCTCCTCCCATTTCTGTTTTCCTATATACATTATGTATGTATATATTTGTAGAGTAGATTTAGTTATGTAAAGGTATTATATTATGTGTGTACCTAGAGTTATATTTTTGTAATTTATTTGTTACGCCTTATTTTTATTTTTAATGCAATTATCTCTTGTTAATGTAACTTATGTAATTAGAGAATTCTCGTTTAATTTATTGATATATTATGAATTCTTTAGTACATAAATTCATTTGTTAAATTTTATGTTTTTGTTTGTATGTTCAGGAGACCAACATTTATTTGATGACTACTTCAGGCCCGTTGTTTCCGTTCACACTCGTGTGTATTGGTCAATTTATTGGTAAAACTTCGGAATTGATATCCAGGCGTTGGGTGGTTTTGGGGGTCTATTTTCCCAAAATTTTGCAATCATAACCCCACTTTATGTTAAGCTTAGTACATGTGTGCATGCTTATCTTAATATTTTTAAAAAAAATTTTCCCCAACTGTTTTTAACTATTTCTTAACTGCCTCTTTTTTATGTTTTCCTAGGCATAGTAGTAGTGCAAGTGGCTCAAGAAAGTATTTTGGAGGTGGGACAGCCGATCAAAGTTTAAAAATACAGATTTTTTGAATCTTTCACATTTTTTTTTTTGATTTAATTAAATTTTTAGTAGTTATTATTAAAAGTATAAATGATAAGGGTTTTGTAATAATATTACAATACATTTTTATCATAATTAACCCTCCCCCACGCCTCAAAAACAAATCTTCGGCAACTTTTTATGGGTTGTATATTTTTTAGTGAAACGTTTTTTTAGTTTCTTCCATTTAAGATAGTAAACATAGAAAAATCAAAAAAAAATATTTTTTGAGGGTGATTTGGAGGGAGGATTTTTCTTTATTAAAAAAATAAAAAGATAGCGATTTTTTTTAATTAGTATTTTTTGTCTATATAATCTTATTACGATAATATTGCAATAAAACTTCATCATATATTACCCCCACCCAAAAAAATAAATCTTAGGTTTTTCATGTATAACTATTTTAACACTATATAAAAATAAATAAACCAATGCCAGGAAAGTATTCGTTAGCTTTTCAACTTATCTTTCCACTCGATTATGCGTTTGTTATCAGTCGACCAAAAACACAATCGACTGAATACTTCTAAAGGGTGTTTAAACTTATTTAATGCGATTGCGCCGAGTTTCTTCGACGTTTTAATATTAGACGAATTGTAGATTCACCATTACACGCCAGAATCTATACAAGATGGTTTAATACTCAAAACATTCTGTAAAATGTAGTTTATAGTATAGAGTTTTGGGCTTCCCGAGCGTTCATCATCTTGAGTGGATGTTCATCAATTTAAATTCAATAACTTACTTTTTAACTGTTGAAAACGAAGAGGAAGAATTCTTTAAAGTGGAATTATGAATTTAACTCTTTTTTTATTGTGATCGTGAAAAACTTCTGTTTTCAGATTTCAACGGAATTATCCATTTTGACCATCCCTGAATCCATTTTCGGCGGAAAATTGTTTGAGTTCAAAATTCAAACAATTTGGATTTTGGACTTTTTCTTAACTGCAGTAATAAGCCCTCATTGAGAGCTTTTCAACGATATATCATAAGTGGTATTTATTTTCATGGGTTCCAGAGTTATAGTCAAATAAAATCTTAAATGAAATATTTGGATCTTACAATGGGAAGGACATCGGTTCAAATCCGACTTCATCTTTTTTTTTAACTTTAAATATATTGATTTATTAATGTTTATTAACTTCTGTAAACAAAAAATACAATAAATAATAATTCAATTATAACAATAAAAAAAAAGAAAAAATATCAGAAGTTATTAATGAAATAAAATCTTATTTACTTTTCATTTAAAAAAAATGTGTATATGTAATTTAATAGGCGTACAAGGAAGTCATGTGATGTCCACATCAAATTTTTTAAATGTAGTTGTTATACTTGTGTGTGTGTGTGTGTGGTTAGAAGTAGCTGTCATAAATAAATCTATTCCTAGTGCAGTAAGACCATTTATGGAATAGATAACCGTAGATTGAAGTACTTGGCGAAATCGAACTTTTCATCGATGTCAAATACATGAACACGTTGTGTGTGTGTGTGTGTGTGTGTGTGTGTGTGTGTGCTTGTGCTTGTATGTATTTCTCGCTCTCTCTTTTGAGATTAGCTTTGTGCTCCCTCTTTTAATATGTTTTTATAATATTTTTAATGTATGTCGGTCGGGGTTAAACCTTACGTTCAGAAAATGTCAAAACTTGTTTGCTTTACTCGATCACCATAAACAAACAACTAAACCTCACGCGACTGAAACGTCTCAGCACGCCATCTAAAGGATCATAATTGATAAATATCATTGTCATTTGGTATGACAGTCAGGCCGAAAAGTTTCTGAACGATCGTGGTATTATGTTGGTGTAATTAACTGCGTAAATAAATAAATATTTAGAGGCAATCATAAAAAAAAACATCTGTAATATTAAGGCAAAATGACTTATCTTAGTATTGGTATGTTAGTGTGATCAGAGATCAACTCTTTATCTTAAAGACTATCTTAAAGAGATCAACTCTTTGTTTTATCATATTATATATAATTCTTTTTAAAATATTCTACCACTAGATTTCTTCTTTTTTTTCTGTTCCTCTAAGATATTATCATTACTCACTTATCAACTTAACTGTTTATATTAGCTTTCTGAAAACACATTTGAAAAGCCTCTATACTTTTATTTCTGCTTTTCTATTGTCCATTTTCAACTGTCATAATAAGCTAGGCTCAAGTCATTTATTTTTTTAATATCTCTGTATCTATTTTTGATTATATCAGACTTCATTTTTTTATGAAAACCTTTTTGCTTGTGTCGATCATTTTTTTAAGTCTTCTTCACTTTGTAAATCTTTAATAATTTTACATCCAATTATATTTTATATTTATTTTTTTAATCGGTAGAATTACTTACAATTTTTACATGTAAATAAATATTTTTTTCATTATTTCTAGTGATAATACAAATGTATAAAAATGTGTAAAATACCCTAGCACTTGATTAAAACTTTTCTTATTATCTTCGAAACCCAAACTACTAAATTTATACGACTACTGAATATTTCTTTATCATATTTTATTTATTTTTATTATTACTATTTCTTTTGTAAGATTTTTATTTTATTTATATTAATATTTCATAAATTTTGAGGTGAATAAAAAATGTAAGTTCTTTATCATAACGATGTTGAGTTTTGAAAAAGCAAATGCGTTATTGAATTGAACAGAGCACGTCACTGTTGATGTTTTGACTCTCAAATACTGTGAATATATGATGTTTTCACTTGTAGATTGTCACCTTAGATAAAGAATATCTTTGGGACTGGTTAGGGAATTCGGGATTTCAAACTTCATATTTTACAGTCGAGTCTTGATAAGGAGTGAAGATCCAAACCCCCTTCGGCTTCTTTTGTAAAATGACATTTTAGCAAACTTATAAATTTTGTAGCAAACATATATCTGAATTTTGTTATAAATTATCATCATTATTCATTGTTAAAAGTTTAAAATAAATTATGATATACTTAAATTAGTAATTTACTAATCATATATATGACTTTTATTTTTCATATCATATAATTTTAATTAAAACTTTGTGAACAGCAGTTTAAAATGTAATTGTTATACTTTGTGTGTGTGTGAGTGTATATGTGTGGGTGTGTGTGTGTCTGGTTAAAAGTAGCATCATAAATCAATCTATTTCTAGTGTGACCATTTATGGAGTAGGTAGCCGTAGATCGAAGTACTTTGAGAAATCGAACTTCATCGTTGTCAGATAAATAAACACGTTGTGTGTGTGCGTGTATGCGTGCGTGCGCGCGCTTGTATGTATTTCTCGTTCTTTCTTTTCAGATTCGTTCTCTGCCTCCTCTTTTAATATTAAAACACCGTATCCTCCTTATAAGTTAGTTTTACTGATGTTTTTATAACTTTGATTATACGTTTATTTTTTGGCACCTTTTAATTTCAAAAAACCAAAAGGTTTTAAATGGTCGCTAACCACTTTATTACTGGTAACTTTGTTCTGAATTGCTATTGAGTACTACAAACCGAATTTAATCAACTGAAGTGAAAATTGAAATAAATATGAAGTAGGATTGTTGATTGTAGGAAGATTAATTAATGTCAAAAATAATCTTATTGTTTTAGCAATATTGTTTCATTGGATCTCAGATATCATTAACCGATTAGTATCGAGAAGGTACTCCCGGTTTATTTTTATTTTTTTGAATTTATCAGATTTATTTTTTAATTTCAGTTCATATAATAATTATATGCACATAAAAGTTAATATTTACAAATTAGTATAAACGACGGATATCTCTAAAGTAAAGACCGCTGGAAAATTTCTCTCCTTAAGGTTGGCGAACCTGTGTCGTTCTTGGCCACGCTAGTAATGTATACACTGCATTGTTGTCTGTAAGTTGTCGCGTTGTATTATCTTTGATTACCTGCGAGTTATTACGTTATGGATAGGAAAATCGATGTTGCCGCCGACTGTGAAATACGTGGAGTCATACGTTTTAAAAACCATCAATACGTTAAGGCGGCTGAAATTCATAGGGAGTTGGTTGCTGTGTACAGTGGTGATGTAACGAATGAAAGAAACGTCCGAAAATGGTTAGAAATATTCAGAAATAACCGAATTAATGTGCACGATGAAGAACGTTCGGGAGGCCCTCGATAATCACCAAGGACTTGTTGAAACGCGTCGATAGTGGAATAAAAAAAAACGGCGCTCAACGATTTCCGACCTGGCCCTTCTTTTTCCTGATGTTTCAAAAGCTGTTATCGATCTCATTTTTAAAAACCATTTAAGCTTGAGAAAGGTTTGTGCACGTCGGGTGCCGCACGTCTTAACGGAACGTCACAAAAAATCCGAATGCGATGTGCTTTGGAATTTTTGATGCGCTACACAGATAAAGGTGATGAGTTTCTTAATTCAATCGTTACCGGCGATGAAACGTGGATTTCGTATTTCACGCCAGAGAGAAAACGAGAGTCAAATGAAGGGCGTCATCCTCAAACACCAACAACACCGACAAAGGTCAAGCTAAAGCTATTTGGACACAAACTGATGGCCACAGTCTTTTGGGATCGGTTTGGCACACTGCTGATCGATTTCATGCCACGTGGAACGACTATAAATGCATAAACCTACTGCGAAACTCTACGTAAGATACAGCGCGCCATTCAAAATCGGCGACACGGGCGGCTGACCGACGGCGTCGTCTTGCTGCACGATAATGCACGTCCATATGTTGGGGGTCCGACACGTGATTTACTGAGAACATTTGGATGGGAAATTTACGATCACTCACCATATAGTCCGGACTTAGCTCCTTCTGAATTACCATTTGTTTGGGAAATTAAAAGATTTTTTGAGCGGTAAGCAATTCGCGGGTGACGATGAACGTATACTGTCTAATTGGACTGGCGGCAGATGAATATGATGAGGGTATATTGAAGCTGCTGGTGTAATGCTACGACAAACGTTTTAATTCATGTAGCGATTATATAGATGAGTAGAATAAGGTATGTAATTTAAGAGAAATAAAAAATATTATAAAGTTTTCAGAATCAATTTTCTTACAGTGAAACGGTGTTTACTTTAGAGATAACCTCTTGTACAAAGAGCCTTTCCCAGTGCGGTGATTTGGTGAATGAAGGCTAACAGTCGATGATCTTCCCATTAACTGTAATCAACATCGTTTTGGAATAGAAAATGTTATTATTAAAAAAAAAAAAAAAAAACAGTTACACTTGCTATTCTGTTACAAGGAGCCGTACTGCAATTTTATATAAAAATCGGAAATCACGTTCGTCACATTATACAATCAGATGAAATCCCAGAAAGTCGAGTTTATTGTCTTTTATATTTCTGTATACAGGGCCTTGATTGGGCAATAGTGGAGAGTTTTATAATGCACTTGGCAATGGAAAGGATTGGTGAGGGGATCTAGAGCCCTGCTTGCATTTCCCTTGTATTATGTTTTTGTCCTTTGTTTTGTTGTGTTTCAATGTTGCTGTGTTGTTATTGTTCCGTGTAATATTGTTATGTTTCATGTTGTATGTTGAATTCTTACCTTCTCCGGGTAGGTTGTTCAGTTCCTTTGTTTAGTTAAGTCCTTTCAGTCTTATTTAAGACTTTGTAAGATGTGTTTTGTTTTGAGTTCATTAAATAGTAGTACATCGATCGGAATGTCACTCGTGGCATTCCATGTGGCGGTGGCGGTGGGTCTCTTCCCCCTACGGGAGTCAGGATGGTCATTTATTAAAAAAATAAAAATTAACAGAATTTCTTCAGTTCTTCCATAGAGTTTTTTTCTAAAATTTTGAGTTTATTACACTAATTTACTCGCGTAAACAACAGTTTCATGTTAAAAAGATTAAGATTACTTTCAGATATTTAGTCTTTTTTTGACATTTTGTATAGGTGTATTGATTGATTTTTAGAATGTGTTAGTTGTTGAATAGAATATAAGAAGATTTGTACTTTTTTCTCATTTAAGGTTATTATTAACTTTTGTTACAATTTGTGTAGTTTATTTTTTATATACAGACAAGAAACTTAATTTTGTATAGAAACTGAAATTTATTTCATTTTGTTAGGTCTTTTTTATGTGGCGATTTAGATTTTTTTATTAAGACGGGTTATTTTAAGATGGCAGCTATAGTAGTTAACTGGTTTTTGATTATCTTCATCTCTGTCTTTCATACGAGAATACATCTAGACGGATTATTGTTCAATTTAGATATTACAATGCGCCATACAATTTTAGGAGCAAAAGTTTTCTTGGATGAATCCTTATTTTGTTCTCACATGGGTCTTTATCATTTAGAGAAAATAATTAGTTATAGTATAAACGCGAATTAATTTATTTATATATTTCATGATCTGAGTGTGCTGTTTTCGCTGCTTCTGTTCTAAATATTCCCACAGATATTCTTATCTCTTGAGAAATTGTGGGTGGGGTGGATGCCCATTGCCTAGAGGAAGTATTCCTTTGGGTCGAGCTTGAGCGGTTGTTTGTTTTGTTTGGTGTTGCCTCTGTGCGTAAATCATCCCTTTCTTATTTGTTACCGAAGCATGACAAGAGCATAATAATTATTGATGTTTTAAAAAGAGCGATCTTATAAATTGGGGCGGTCAGCAGTGGAGGATGAGTTAGGCTGTCTTCAGCTTTGAGAGTTTGGGTCCGAAAAGAGCCGTTTGATCTGTGAAAACTTGGAATTCAGAGCAGCCTGGGGTTCTGGGCCTTGGAGTGGTTGGTCGGCTATGGCGGAGTGGTCGAACTTTTCTGCCCTGAGTGTATTGTTTTGCGTTGTCGTCCGGGTTTCTTCGTCTAAAGCGTTCAGGCATGACGTACAGGGATAATATTCTGCAACTGCTGTACTTTTTAAAATTGCTGGAGCTATGGAAAACACCTGATTGGCTGAACGATTGGTCGAATAGTTTTATCACTGCTATCGGTTGCCGTAATATATCGAGCGACTGTTGGTCGAAATAACGAGTCATCCCGTTGGTCGCTTCGATCAGCTGATGGCGCAGTAATTTCATGTTGGCATTCTTGATACACACACCTTTCCATCATTCTTGCTCCCTTCTTTCATGATTTTTTTTTGGCTTTTTACTCGGCGGTCATTTAATTCCTAAGGAGCTTAGGGACTAGGAAGTCTCCAAGTCGGAGACTGATTAAATTACTGTTCTTAGATATTAAAAACAAGATGGTATTCATAGTATATGAGACATTAAAAGTAAAGTATTTTTAGATTCTGTTTTGAGTATTTCTACTACATTAAGTATATGAACTTTCGAAAACAATTAAATAAATTTAAAAATAACAAGGAAGTCTTGAAAAATTTAGCTTGTAGTCTAATGAGATTACGTAGTGTCCGTAAATCATGGAAAGTAATGTTTGGGACGAGTTTGGACAATCCGAGTTCGCCTACCCCTATTTTGCTCCGGTGAAATGTACCTCCGCCTTCCGGAATGCCGAAAGGAATTTCTTTTTATTTTTCAATAGGAATCAATAGGCTCTTTAAAGATTTTTTTTGAAGTTGGATTAATTTTTGTTGTTTTATTTATGAGAACGTTACAATTTACATTGTGGGCGAGAAGTCCCTTTACATGTGAATAGCATAATACAGTTAGATATGTAGATAAACATCGTTATGAATACAAAAAACAGTATTTTTCAACATTTATGTCTGGTTAACATTAAGATTTATTGTGAGTAACATTGTTACAAAAGTTTCAAGGTTCATTTATCGGTTTGGAAACAGTTCATTTAGCCGTGTGCGGACACTCAAAGCAAAATGTGGTAGAGAGCCGTCTGGTTGAAGTGTAAATATGTCAGCTATTCCTCTTGCTGTTAAAACCTCTTCCTCTTGCACAAAAACATTGTTCTCTGACGAGTGTGCGATTTATCGTAGCTCACGAAATTGTAACGTCTTTTTTTGGGCAAAAGGCAATCCGCACTTTTATGAGGAAATCGAGTGCAATCCGCAGCGTGTTATGATTTGGACAGGGATAACGGCAGACCGTCTGTTTGGACCATATTTCTTTGATGGTTCTCTGAACCAGCACAGCTATCTTCACATGATTAACATGCGGTTGCTTCCAGAATTAACGGCAAGAGGAATGGCTGATATCGTTACACTTAACAAGACTGTGCTGCATATAACTGTGCTGTTTTATTAACATACAAAGGAACTTTTTGCACACACTGTAGTTTGAATGTAAATGCAAGCTACTTAGTTACCATCATCTGATTATGAATTACGTGGTATTACAATCTAAATAAAAATTGAATAATTGTTTGAACTGCAAATAGATATACTTAATATCTAATTGACCTTACCGCGGATCATTCGGTTAAACATTCTTATTTATTATATTTAAATTATTTTTTATTTAGTTATCTTTTCAACGAACAACTGCTGTCTAATTACTGCTCTATTAATATAAATTATTTTGATTTATTCTTAATTTGTGGTAGTCTTTTCTAAGGTCAAGTTAAATGACCTTATCTTGTAATATCCCGTTATTATTCTTTTATTTTATGAATTGATAATAATTAAATAATTGAAGATTTTAAGTACAGTTGTGTGTTTAGTCTAATATTATAAAAATAAAGATTTTTAATAACCCAAATGTTAAAATATAGCTTATTTGAAGACATCTACTAGTTTGAAAGAGTGAAAAAAATCATTTTTTTATTTATTTGATTACAGTCTTAATTCAGTTTGAATAATATGATTTACGCTTCAAATCAGATCCTATTTTATCCTGTAACTCCTGGAAAAAATAAATTAGAAAATGGGTACTTAATAAAAAAACCTTTTCTTAATGACGAGCTCTGAATCGTGGTATTGATTGATTGTTATAATAAAAATTTCCAGACGCGTAGAGTATATTTAACGCATAAAAACATATATTAACGTTTGTGATCAAGCTATTTTGTTAGCGTTAGCATTGTCATTCGTAGACGATTTGTGGGTTAACGTTTGATTTACCAGTCTGTTTACTGACCAATTTTTGTAATATTATGTTTGAGAAATGGCACTGGATGTAATGATGCAATATTGTAAATATATCGAGGGACGTCGCTAGCGTTTACAATTAATTAATATTAATTGCAAATTATAAAGTTAAATATTTATTTAATAATTAATATGAATGATTGCGTTTAAGAATCCTGAATAAAATGTAATCTTTTCTGGATTAGCATTCTTGTTTTTTACTCAACTGCCCAAAAAGGAGTGTATTATATTTAGGGTGTATGTTTGTTCCACCATAGCAGCTAAACGACTGAATCGATTTAGATGTATGAACCCGTGTTGGAATCCTTATGTTACCTGGAGTGTCGTAGACTATATAAATAAACAAATAAATATATATATATATATATTTTTTTTTTTTGCTCGAATTTTCATTCGATCATTTTCCTTCACATAGACCGATCAAATATGGTAGGAGTCCCGTGTGTTTTCGACTGAAAATAGATCGAGTTAACAATGTTGGTTACTTTGTCGATTCCATTTTTTGTGTAGGGATGCCATTTTAATACGAGACATATTGTTTTAATCCTACAACGAATTTTACAGGATGAATTCAGTAAGATACTAAACACTGTTAACAATATTATTTAAAAATAAGTTGTGATACATTCTGTTCATCACATCTCTTTCATTGAGATCTAGTATATAAATGATTTGTGAAAAAATATGAGCTCAACATAAATGTGTTGAGGCGTAGAGTTGTATTTAGAAAAGAATTTCTTATATTGAAATATAAAAGAAATTACATGTAGTAAGAAAATGATTGAATGGAAGTTTAAGTTTGACAGAATGTGTTTTGATTTCATTTTTTGCATAGAGTTGAAGATGGAATTGTCCGTAGAGTTCCATGTAGATAAACTCATACTTGCGCCTAAATAATATTTTTTGTAAGAAACAGAACGATTACTAATTTTGAAAATAAATTCGGAGACAAATTTCTGTCGTGAAAAAGCGTTGTATACGTATCTCCTGCAACACTGATATTATATTAATCTTTATTAGAAAGACTTTTGTCGACATAACAGGAGAAACATTTTTGGTTCACGTTTTTTGATTATATTTGTGTTTCATATATTCTCCGATTGCTGCGGAGTAGTATTGCTATCGGTCAAAAAATAATACGTCTGGGTAATTTTATTTCTTAACGTTTCGTGATTCCCAAAACTCAAAATAAAAAAACCGGTTACAAAATTTTGACGTATAGATGTGTTTGTGTGCGTGTGTTAGCATCTACTTATATTTAAATATATTCAGTAGCACTGATGTATAACATGAAATTTTCTTTTGGTGATCGGTATTATTGATTCTATTCGATTTTTTGCGTAAACTGATAAGTGATGAGAAAATATTTATATAATTGGAGATTCAAAGAGAATTGGGTTTATGGTATAAAAACATTATGATATGAGTTAAATTTGTTACTTACTTAAGTTATTGAAATGGAATATTTGAAAAATAATTTGTTTTTCTCTGTTCCTTTTTTCATAATGAGAAATTAATAAATAATTTATTCTTCATCAAGTGTATGTAAATTGTCCGTTTCTGAGAAAAAATACGTAAATATGTTACTATTTATCGAACGTATATTACACCACAGTTAAAGTTATAATCATCATCATGTTAATGAGACACAAGTTACCTCCAAAAAAATACGACAGTCAAATTTTCAAAATAATATTCAATCTAATGCCAGGCGTAATGTGATCAGGAGTTCAATAGTTTATTCGCCTTCATCATTGAAGCGAGTATTCTGTTGGATGTTAGCACAGTTCAGCCGAGGGCGAGGTGATCACCCTCCATCCTTTCATCCAGTTCCTTCGCGACTCTGGTCGCGATAGCGAGTGGTTTGGACATTAGCAATGAGGGGATAAATAGTATCTGTCGCGCCTGCAGGATATCAAGCTGCAGCTTTCTCCTGAGAAGACCCAATAGTCTGCGTCTCGGGCAGGATCTCGTTTAGGATCGGAATAACGCCACGTTCCTGAGGCGCTTGACCGAGTTGTCTCAGAAGCCGACTAAACGACAGCCGCTATCGGTCGGATAATGATCAACTTTGGTGGTCCCTGCACATCAAAGCGGAGAATTTTGTCAAAGGTGGTGCACTCGAAAGTTTTGCACAGAGCACCAGCGTTGTCTTTTAGGCTCGAAAGAGTCCGAAAGATCAGTAGTGTCGCCGGGTCACTACTGCGGCGGCACCCCTGGACCTCCTCGTTTGGAAGAGGTAGGAGTTGTACCAGGGGTTAAGCGAGGCGGAGGCATAGCTTCTACGCATGTCGCAGGAGATATGAAATCAGTCGACGGAGGGAAGGTAGACTGATCGCGGATCTTCAGAAATGTCTCCCACCCAAACACGGGGAACTGGGATACGAATTGACCCGGTTTCTGACCGGTCATGTCTGTTTCAAAGAATAGCTGTGAGCACG
Organism: Lycorma delicatula; assembly: GCF_047948215.1. Taxonomy (NCBI): domain Eukaryota; kingdom Metazoa; phylum Arthropoda; class Insecta; order Hemiptera; family Fulgoridae; genus Lycorma; species Lycorma delicatula. Next base: position 198,025,631 of record NC_134457.1, on the reverse strand, counting down.
GGCATTAAGACCCTCTGCTGAGTACGATTTTTACGGAAGAGAGGACACCGCAGAGCACACTCTGTTCGATTGCAACAGGTTCGAGCAGTAGAAGGAAACATTTCTTGAGAGAATCCGGCATGCCAAACCTCAACAACATCATTCTGCAGAACGAACGGTCGTGAGTACGTAGTATCTAGGATGTTGGTGTCAATAATCCGAACGAAGATGGTGAAAGAAGTACGAGATGAAACCTTGAGTTCCTTTGAGGCTATTTTCTTAATTAAAGCGGATCCGGCCCCAAGAAGTAACAAAAAAAAATGTACTTCTGATGTGATGTAGTACATTATATGTAATATAGCTGATAAATAATATTTTGTATTCTATGCGAAAAACGTACCATTGATGAAAATTCTATTAAAATCTTCCAATTTTTTTTAATAGTTTTATAAATACTGACGTCACCTATCAGACGAAAGTTTACCCAGATTATATGTGTTCTGCAGGCTAATTAAAAGACCACTAAAAAGCAAGTCTTAGGCGTTTCCACTCCATACAACGTACTCTCTCTCTTCAGCCATTCTTACAGTCCCTCATGCAACCATTATTTCTCTTTCTTTTCACATGCGTTCTGCCTTCTATTGTGCATGACGCTTTTATTTGTCGTAGACGTATCTCTTTTCACAAAATTATGTACGTACTCTCTTCTAGCTGACATTTACTCGTACCGAGGAAGTAAGAAATGTTACGACGCAGTATAATAGCGGCCGTTGACTTGATCCATTAAATCGCATGTTCCTGCGTCGAAGTCAAAGCTCGCTTGGGATTAATCTGCTTCTAATAACTTTTAAGTCCAGCTGTATTTGACCTAATATCAGGTTAGAAATAATTCTTTATTCTTGTTTTGAAGAGTTAGGGAAAATTATAACACGTTATATAAAGTAGTTTTTATCGACTCAAAATATATTCTACTATTATTAAAATATTTTCCAGTTCCTGGTTTGTCTGGCTAATAAAAATATGTACTTAAAAAATTTACTTGGCCTAATTTGTTTAGAAAAATTGTTAACGTAATTAGTTTTATGTATTTGTGGTTTTATTCTTAGTTATCTATTTAGAGTAGTTTATTCGTAAAAAAAAAGTTACGTAAATAGAACGAATAAAAATTTTGGTATTGCCGATTTGTTGTTACTTTTTCATTTTACCGATTCAGTAATGTTTCAGAATTGTATCACCTATTGTAATTTACATGAAAATTTTCGTGAGATCTTTTTATGCTGTTTAGTACGGTAACAGTTGTAAGGGAACTGAGATCAGATCCGTACGAGCCCGCCGGGATATTTTCTGAAGTTCCCATGGGTTATTACGTAGGGCAGCCTTAGTATCCGCAACCCTTTTCACAACTTAAGATTCCTTTCTCTTATCGGCTTTATAAAAGCTCGTTTTATAGAAACCCGTCCGACAAGAAGTAAAACTATTTAGATTTCTTTTTTAATCTTGTGAAAAGAGAACCGTGGTTTCAAAAAAAAAAAGAAACGATTAAATGGTTTCATTGTATACATTTAATTAAAATTTAAAACCTATTTCTAGTAAACGTAATCAAGATTCAGCTGTTTCCCTGAAAACATCTTAAAATATTACTCTTTCGTAAAATAATATACTATGCTATTTTTGTGTTTGAATTATTAATTTTTTTTACATTAGTTATTCTCTTTAGTGTTCGTATAACAAGGATGTATTTCATTTTTAGCGTCAAGTGAATATTACTGAATCCTTTAAGCGGGTATTCCTAGAAGTATCTGCCCAAGTTTCATTTGTATGTGAAATCGATTTAAGCGGTTTACAACTGATTAGTTATTTTAAACATCATTTCAATTCATTTTGCGTAAAATCTACTTTATTGTTATCTGTGTACTTAATATCTCATAAAACAGCACTACAGAATGAAGACGGTGAAGCCTGTGTAACGCATTGTTCTCCTCTCCCCTTAAAAAAACCGTTTATTTATTTCTTTACATCCTTTCGTAACCTTTTTTGTGGCTATGAAATACAAGCGGTATTAATCAAAATTGCTCTCTCTGAAAGTAATAATGTTGATTAATCGTACGGTTCATCTCTTAGTTGAATAGAATGTATGTCACTTGAAAGACTAAACATTAACTGTATTTCGGCGAACTTGGCTGTATATTTGATTGAGTAAAGAAGCCAATAGAAAATTTTTCCTAGCAAGCTATACACGGGATATTATTATTTTTACGTAATGATTATATTTTTTTGAGAATATGAATATAGAAGTATACTGGATTTTGTGGAGAATAGTTTTTGAGAGTGGTATTTCACATCAGATCACCTATAACCATTTGGTTACGGCAAGTAACGTATCCTATCTTTGAAAGTAATGATCCGATTTAAATCAAATTTAAAACACGTTGCATATTCAGTTAGCGAAGATTATCGTCTACGTGTAATTTAACTTTAATCGTCGGTATTAGAAGATTGGTGCCGTTATAAACAAATTTAAATTCTGGTTTTTAGTTTACAATTTTCAATTTTTGTCGAATCTATAAACGCTATTTTTAGCGTATTTTTGTACAAATACAGAACCATTATATAAATCTTTGGGATCCAGCTGTTTAGTTGAGATATTATATAACCTACCGTTCTATGACTGCGAAGTGAAGTTATATTAATCTTTGTTACATGATTTCGACTTTCTGGTTTAGCGATTGATTATTTGGATTTTATTTTTTGATTTGTATCGCAGTTTAAGTTCAGATACATCTTTTCATTTGCTAGGCTATAATTAATTTGTTTGGCTAGACCGCTTGATTCTATTTTCATATGAAAAATTTACCTCATCTTACATTCCACAAGTTTCGCTTCACATATTTTTATCTTCGTCTTCCGTTACCGTTTTTAACTTCTACAATTCTTTTTTAAATAACTCTGACTGTCGTAAATTATTTTCCACCGACGTCGGTTTTCGTTTTACAAGATTGAATCAAAATATTCTCTTATCCAGCTTGTCTTAAATCCTCTTCCTTACTTTAGAAATTTATCAGTCCGTAAATTTCAATATTAAATCTAGACCGTAATTTAATTTGTGTATCCATGTATACAAATTTCTTACGAAACGTCATTTTGTTACCTGAAATTTCATTAAAAAAACATTCGCACTATTCATTTATGAATGAATCCATGATTAAGGTTTTTCCGAATTATAAATGACCTGCAATACAGTGGCGGGTCGTAGCTAAAATTAGTGGGTGGTGTTGCTCCAGAAAATCTTTTCTGGGCCTTTTCAAGGTCACGGTTAAGGTTTTCTGTAAAATAAAAGAACGCCACGAGCGATGTAAAATAAATGAGCCGTCACTGTTCACCAGTAGATCGTTTTTTTACAAGCATTTGCAGCAATTAATGGTCTTTTTAAAAATAAAATTTACAATTAAATTCTTTTTATAATGCCTTTTCGCTTCCCTTTTTTCCTACCACTAGTTTGTTCTTAAGGTAATTTCATGTATGGTATAAACTAATGAAGCGTAGATTAGTTTTATGCGTAGCCCTTTGATGTGTTTAGAATAGTAGTTAGTTCACTGTGATAACGAGTTTGCCTGCCGACATCGGGGGCTTGTATTCTGTTGGTAGACTTTATCCCCTTACAAAGGAAGGGGAATAGACTATTGCGATGAAATAGTGAACACCCCTTCATACGTATTGTTATACTAGCATCAACGTTTTGCAAGCCGTTCGTTGTTCATTTTCAGGCATACAAAATAAACCCGCAGGGAAAATGTTATTTCACGATTAAAAACCTTGCAAATAAACTATAAATTCGAGTTTTCAGGTATTTTGTTTTTGGTTGTTCGGCGTTAAGTATGTTCTGTTTACGATGTTGCTATGTTATAAATATAGCCTTGAGATGAATAAAAGTTTTGTTTTGTTTTGATGCACTTCTATTTATTTCTCATTTGTTTCAATTGTTTCCTTTGATAATGGCTTTTTACGTTATATATGGTATGGAAAATAACTCGTTAGAACATTTTGTATTTATATTAAAAATTATATTTTTTCTTTATTTAGTTTAAAAAAATTACTTTATTGTAATTCAAACTCTGAGTAAGTAAATAGTGTTTACAATTACTGAATTTATTTTTAGTCCATTAAAAATATCTTTGTTTCGTCGTAAAGTTTTCGTAATTTCCTTCTATTTTTATATATTAGTTACACTATTTGTTTATTGTATAAGTCCTAGGCTAAGCTTTCCGCTATTACTAATTGCTATTCGCTGTAAAAAATTTAATATGTATAAAAAAAATTTATATGAATTTATATGTATCTATATTTTTTTTATTGTAGACTTTTGTCCAGTTATTCCATTATATTGCGTGGTTCCGTACTAAAAAGGGTTAAGAGATGATCTGATTTTATTTGCTAAACACCATAGTTGTTGAAGATCTATTTGTACCTGATTTATGGATTTTTGTACACCAGATCATATAAATGAGTTATCAGATTTAAAGGTTCCCAAATCTTCAACAATTAGCAAGCGAATTCCTACTTTGTCCCAAAAAAACAACCTGAGAGGGCTGGATCGCGAAAAGATTGATTTTATTCAAAAGTATTTACCGTTGATTTAAACACACAGACAGCTTAGAAACTCATTTAGGCAGTGGTTGTCTCTCCCATCCAAAACCATTTGAGATATGATATTTTTATAGAGGATAGGAGCAGTATATTATTTATTTAATATTTGATTTTATGTTGATCAGCTTTTAAACATTTGCTGCTGTAGATTTTGTTTTTCTTCCAGAAATTAAAAAAATCGGGTGGGCTGTGTCGTGGTGCACGGCGTTGGTTTAACGTGAAACGTTACAGACTTTGGGTAAAGTTCTTACGAGCTGCAGACCGACCAACTGTCGGTCTCTGTAAAGTTAAATGGGAGAGCCACCATCGTATTTTTTTTTTTTAAACCGAGTCTCCAATGGAAAATTGTAGTTTCTTCATTTGGCCAACTCTACAGATAAATTGATTGGTCTGTATGTCAGCAAGTCACGTTTAGTATATTGGATTGAAATAAAAACGAGACATTGTTAATTTTAACATGAAACAGACACTAAATGGTACATGATATTTATTTCGACTAATATTCGACGACAATTTTGTTCAACATTGGTCTATGAAACGAGAAGTAAGAGACATAAGGCATAATCAGCAGCGGTAGAGGTGCTTGCGCCGTCGGCGTCTTACACTGAGCGAGCCGTGCCAGCTTTGCGACGCTCCCGAAACAGTGTCTTGCTCGCTCAGCACCGGACATTGGGGTACCTGTGCGTGGCCCATAACCTCTATTTTCGAACGATATGCATAATTTATATTTCCGGCTAGCTTTTGCGCGGGCTGAGGCTGACGTATTGCATTTTTATACTTTTTTGCATGTTTACTTTAATTTTTTTCATAGAAATAATGTCCAAAATACACTTATTATTACTTAAATTGATCTATCTCGACAAAATCTAAACACAAACACACGAATCACCGCGCTATCACGTCTAAGTCGTGAGCTACACTGAATGGAAACGAGCGAGAGCGCCAGTTTTGGCCGATCTTCGTTGTGCCCCGTCCCCTACAACTCGCTCACCAGTGAGCAAACTCAAAGTTATATTGGCGAGCTGACCATGTAAGTTGTAAAATGACACCGCATTTACGTCTCTGAGACTAATAGTTATAGTTATTTCGTTACGCTAAAAATTTCCGTTTTGGTAATCGTATGTTTCGGTGTGATTTTAAAGACATTTAACGTGAAATCCGTTTATAATAGAATAGGGATTTACATCAAGAAACATCCTTGTCGGTCACCGGAATCGGGAGAAATTTTGAATTATCCTATTATACTTTATATCTTTCGGCCAGATTCTACTGGAAGTTTTTATTCTAATTTTTGATATCGTATGCTTTTTAACCCACTTCTCAAAAGTCAACCCATATGATTGTTTGTATCTTCTAGACTTACTCGTACGCAAAACACTGAATTCGTTGATTATATATTTTTTTTATATTGTGAAAAATGTAGTCGCATGAAGTTTTTTTCTAGATAGCATCAGTTAAACATTTTTTAAACTATCGCATAGAAATCTTGAAAATATCTGGGGTAAAGTTTTATAGCCTGATGTCCTTCTGATGATTATAATTAATTTATATTAAACATTTAGAATATTAGTCGAGAGACTTGACTTATAAAAATATTTCTGGTTTCCAAACAACTGCAGCTTGTATTCTTCATAACGTCGTTACTCTATATATTTTTTCTTATTTTTATCAAAACCCTAGTCTTGTACTGAGTTTTCCTTAACATAATGACGTTTTTCTAATCCTACGCATATTTTAGATAATAAAAATTGAATTGATCATATTTGAAAAAAATACAAAAATAGAAAAAAATGACATCACAAGCACAATAAATTTTTAAAATCGAAGCCTTATTAATAAATATTTGTTTTTGTTTACGTTTAATCTATTGCTCTTTTCAAAATGTTAGAAATGAAATTATAATGGTATTATATTCATTACTTTTTAAGGATATTATTTTTTTTTTAAATTTTGGTAGGTAAAATTATTGATTCTGTTAGCCTATAATTTTAAAATTTACCACACTTCATCATTATAGCCTAGGCTTTCTGTAACAGCTAATGGTTTATAGATTATGTAAATCATATCAGCTTTTTAGCCAAAAGGTTTTGGGCTATTTTTTGAAATGGTTAATTCTGATTTTAGTAAAATGCAATAGTTTTCATAAAATTATATCCTGGAAATTATAATCCCGTTTCCTTTATTATACTGTCCCTTATAACATCAAATAGTGTTTTTTTTTATATTTCACTTTTTCGTACTGTTTAAATTATTAATTGTTTTAATAAATAATTTTTTTTGTGAGTGTGTTACTGTAACTAACTCTGATTATTTAATTACTTCTTTAATATTTGAATGACTTATAGTAATAAATAAACGTAAAAATTACTAGAAATAAAGATATATTTTAAATCATAAATTAATTAATAAAGACTTTTTTGAAATCATAAATTAAATTACATAATCTGATTTTAGATTTTTCTTAACTTATATTCATAGAAAGTTTTTACTTTATTTTTTTTTTTTACATAGGTTGTGTAATTTGTCTCATTTGGGAAATCTAAACTTTCTTCTTCTGTATTGCTTTTTTTATGTTGTTTATTCATGTTTATATTAAATTATTAATCTACTTATAACAGTGAAGCGTTCAGTCTGATTTATTTTTAAATCTACGTTATCTTACCTTCCTTATTTGGGGAACGGGTGATTGTTTGATGTAAGAATAATTAAATATTAATTATTTCGCCAATTTAATAGTAAGATAAAAAAAAACTCTTGCGTAATTCTGCTCAAAAATACCGAATTTTCGTTATTTTATTTTATTTTGAAAAAGAATCAACTCATTCTAATCTAAAATTTTACAAAAAAAAAAATCCTTAATGTATTTCTTCAATACACGATAAGCTGCTCTCTTTTGATCTGTTGTATAGTTTCCCAAATTTATCACGGTATTTTCAATCAAATTGTCCGCTTCCCGTGCTTTTTTCTATTTAATTAAATGTTGAATACAATTTTTCAAGCATTTGCATTTACTCTATTAACACCTTCTATCAATATATTTTATACATCATTTAACTTCAACCGTGCTCTCCAACCATGAAAATTTAAAATCAATATTTGTTTGGTTCCGCCTTGCAGCTGATGAGCTGTGGGTCTGCGGGTACGTCCAGTCGAACGAACACATGATGTTCGACTGCCCAGCTGTTGGGGGAGCCAGAACTCAGGCAACCCTGGAACTTAGAGGTCAAGGGGAAAATTGGCCAATCACAAGCGGTGCGTCAATGTGGCGAGAGCCGCATTGTCGGACCGTGTGGAAGTTCCTTGATGCGGTTGCTTGTTTAACCGATATCAGTAGTTTGCCTCAGGGAAAAGACTCCTACCGCGCTGATGTAGGAAGCTAACCGAGAGATATGGCTGGATACCAGCCAGATTAAGGTTCCAAGCGTTTTAATGGTGGACAGGTACTTGCTGGTATTCAGCGGCCTAGGCTTGGCAGCGAATTCCTGTTTTTGACGACATAAATTTAATTATTGATAATCATATGTTTTAGTAGTTGACGGGGTGCGCCTACCCATTTTAGTGATATATGACAAGTGGGCGGTGGGACATACAAGCGAGTGGTGTATGGTCCCACGCGTTTTTAGGTTAGCTCTAGGAGCTAGTTAGGACACTGGTCGCTAAATTGTTTCGAGCTCAGTAGCCGTTTTTGGCATAGACATTTGGTCTTATGCTTTAGGGCGACCGAATGGGGTGGTGGCGGGAGAAATGCCAAGCAAACCAACATAATTTAACTTAAATGTTGTGTTATTACTCCCAATGCAGCCTTTGACTTGTGCCCATATCAATTCTATCGGGTTAAAATTGCAATGGTGTGGAGGAAGACGCAAAACGATACAATTTTTTTGTATCAAGTTATTTGTATAATAAATTATTTTCTGTAAAATAAATTGTATCTTGAATATCTGTTTTGTGATGAAAATTAATTCGGACTGATGGTCACTGATCGTGTTACAATCTACGCAGCTGCTTTTCGCGGTTGTACCATGATGTTGAAAAACTTTTTACACAAATTTTTTGTGTGAAAATTGGCAAAAAAATTTTTTTTCGCCGTCTGGCGGGTAGGTAGGGACAATAGGAATCCTGATATTTTATTTGGTCTTCAGTAGGGCAGGTGATGTGAGTTTCTACACAAGATATGTAGCACCGTTAATAAAATTTTCAAAAATCGAGATCTGATTTTAAAACTTTCAGACCCAATCTACATTATATTCGTGCATCACATTACATGGTCTTGATGTCGGATCCATATTTTTTTTTTAATAATTATTTAAAGTTTTATTTACATTTAATTAGTTTTTAAGCCCTCTCTGACAAGTTTTATTATGTATTTGAGTTTTGATGGCTTTAGTGATAATGTTCCTTCGTCAGTTTTCAGTTAAGAAATTTGCTTAATTTTTTTACTTATTTTTTCAGTTTTTGTTCATCCCAACCCCATAGGGGAAGACACCCGCCTAGTGACGTTCCGGTCGCCACCTCCTCCCCCGTTCCTTGCCCTGTTGGGCTTTAACGGGAGTCGTCTATCGTCCTCTGACTATTTACATCTCATAGTAATAAGCCTGGCCTCGTTGGGATGTCACCGATGTAAATGCCTCGGTAGACATTTGCATCAGTGATTTTTTGATTCAGCTTTTAGTTCTACTTATTATGAGCCAATTTCGTGAATGTCTCGTAATTCGAGGAAAATAAACACAACATACCACCAAACATGTTGATCGCAACAATGAAAATTTAGTCCTAGTTCCCTTAGTGAACTCAACTTAAACCTTAATAAACCCCAGACTTAGGTTAAATTATGGACTCTGGTCTGGTCCACTAGGGAGAGGCGGACAGACCTCCTACTCCCACTCAGCTCCATCGCAGAGTCCCGCGTGACATTAGCACATAAACTATTGTCGAGATGCTGCTACGCCTCACGGCTGCATGGTGTCCCATGCCCATCGGCAGTACAGCTGCACAGTTTTCGTTCAGTTAAGGTCGCGCACACAACGTTGTTTGAGATGACGCCATTTTCACAAATTTACCACGAAACCAAACAAACAAGAATTCCAAGCAGCTGATTTTACGCAACCCTCTCGGTAGTTTGTTACATAAGTTAGCAACTAACTTATTCAGTTTAGCTTATAAAAGTATATTTTAAAAATATGAAATATTCACTTATATTAAACAAAAATGAATCAAAATTTTCTGTTCACAAGGACGCTTTCTAACAGAACAAATTCTTACCACAACGCTATTTAGTCTTAGTTTGAAGACATTTACGTCTGTTTAAAAAAAAAAAAATGGCAGATATTGAAAGTATAGTGTCAGTTAAAGAGGGCAAGAAAGTTCACATAATTGAGGGTAATCATTACGTAATCATATTTAAGTATAAATCTGGTTCTGTTATTCTGAGTTGTAAGCTTTATAGTAAACAAGTTTGAATTTCTTTAATGGTTGTATGTATTGCTTCTTTATCGACTTCACTGTGATATAGCGAAGGCGAGGCCGTGCGACCATTTTAGGTTTGCAACATTAACCTTTGTATTGGAACGATTTGTTTGTTCACGTGGATTGTGCGTTTAGTGTTTGATGACTGTCATGTTCAGTTTTGATAGTATATCTACAGACTTATGAATTATTTTGTGTTGTGTATTAGGTATTCTTTTTATTTCATTTCATTGTATTAGAAAACGCTATGTTATATGTTTGACGGAATACGTTCTTAGAGCTATCTCCATGAATTAAGTTTACGTAAAAGTTAAATTAAATATAATATTGAAGAGATGATATATTTAATGTAAGTTACAATATTACAAAATTACAAAATTCAATCTTTGTGAAGTTAATTCAATAAATCACTAACAAGGACACAATGGATTTTTTACATTGTAATTGTACTATTTTTTTTGTTTGTTCCTGGATAATATATTCTATTCGGTTTAATTTCTCATGATTATTTTTGTCCTGTAATCACTGAAAGAAAAAAACATTTTTATTGATAGTCAGTATCTGAATGACAGAAAGGTTGGTTTTTGTTTTGAAAACTGTCATGATCGTAAAAACTAAAGCAAAACAATAATTATTCTATCTAACTATATATATATATATATATATATATATATATATATATACATTTATATATTCGTAATGTGTACGTTGCTGCAATCTGTTTAACTAGTGAACAGTAAGCAACCACCCTCTATGACCCAATTAGATGAGGATGATATGTAGGACATGTAAATGGTGTAGTCTTGTACAGATTCAGGCCGACCATTCCTGAGACGTGTGGTTAATTGAACCCCAACCAAAGTACATCGATATCCATTATCTAGTATTCAAATCCATATAAAAGCAACTAATCATTATTAGGATTTGAACCTCAGAAAGGGGACTTCGAAAATCAGCTGTTAAACAAGTGATTTGCGACGAGGAGTAAAAAACTTTTAGACCAACCCGGGGATACATATGTTATTATTTTTGTTTTAGTTAAAACATCTGAACATTATTTACTAATAAGTTGTGCTGTAAGAAACAGATTTGACCAGAAGCAATTTTTTTGTACATCTCTTTAGTACCGATTGGGTTTTATGTAATTTTAATTAATGTTGAAATTCAACCTATTTAACTTGTTTAATATTCAATCTTACGACGACGCATGCACACACTTTTGTACTACAATCGTGTGCACGCATGAAACGAGAGTTTAATTTTTATTTTAAAATTTTAATTTAATAGTTTTGCAGTTAATTTCTATAAGTAAGTATTATTTAGTGTTTTGAAAATAATGTTACTTTGAAAAGTAAACTTCATTTTCAAAATAAAACCGTCATAAATGTAAAATTAAATTTATGTAAAAGTTGTTTAACGTAATTTTCCTTTTTTATTTATTAAATATGACGAAATTGCTCCAGAATGAATAAGGAAATGTCTGATAAATATTATTAATGCCATAGAGGTTCCAGACTTTAGAAAAACATAGCAACTTCCTCGTGTTTCTTTTTAAACTTTTGTTGTAGTTGGTATTCTGTTGATTTAAACTTTCCACTGAAATAAATTTAGTAACTTCCTGAATATTCAGTAATACTGGTTGAGTTCTCCAACTTTTTATATTGATGAAATATATTTTTATCGGTAGTAAATGGTATTACTAAATGCTATTTCCGTAAATATTTTTTTATTGTTCTTGTTAAATGTTTTAATTTTTGTTTTATATTATTATAAACTTTTAAATAATGATACAGATTATAGTCTTAAAAAAAGGTAGAATTTAAATTTAACTTTAAATTCTAACTTTTAAAGCCCTTTAAATAACTATTTTTACAGTTCGTATAACGAAAAAAGATATTTCTCAGATGGATCTGTTATTATTTTTCTTAACTAATTTCAAACAACAATTTAATATAACCAAGTTAAAGCCTGTTACATTCTATATTATTTTTTGAAATTTTTATCATTATTAACAAATTATTTTTTTTGTAGTTATCCTTTCTTTTTACTGTTAAACCTCCGGGAATTACCGTTCAGGTATTACTTCAGAGGATGATATATATGAGTGTAAATGAAGAAGTGTAGTCTTGTATAGTCTCAATTCGACCATTCCTGAGATTTGTGGTTAATTGAAACGCGACCACCAAAGAACACCTGTATCCACTATCTAGTAATAAAATCCATATAAAAGTAACTGCCTTTACTAGGACTTGAACGCTGGAACTCTCGACTTCCAAATCAGCTGATTTGGGAAGACTCGTTCACCACTAGATCAACCCGTTGGATAAGTTATGGTGTGAAATTTTTTCTTAAATCTTTCTAAATTTTCCCCGAATAATAATAATAATAATAATAATAATAATGATAATAACAACGATAATTTTCTTTTTATTTGATCCCTCCACATATAAAAATGACGCCCGAAACAGGCTCAAATTTCCATCAGAAAATCATTCGCTTATCTCAAGTATTATTAATTTGTTGAAGTATCCAACCGAACTATAAACTTCACCTGTGTGAAGTTTATAGTTCGGTTAAAACAAGTAGAGCTCTGTAGCTCTACTTGCTTTAAGTACTTAATAAATTTATTAACTTATTAATTTGTGGAGGAAGAGATTAGTGATTATTTCCTTAATGAAAGGAAAAACCACAAAGTGTTTTTACAACAAATTATAGTTAAGCTTAATAATATTATACTAGTAATTTACGGTAACTTATAGCTGGTGTGTATCATGAAAAATTAAAAGAATTGTCGGTAAAATGCTGGAATTGAAACGCGAGTTCCAAGTATCATATATCTCTTAACGCAGTACACGTAACTATTATATAAATACTTGATTTGCTATTTTATTGAATACATTGTTTTGGAATGGCGTAGTATATTAACCAATAATGTGTAGTCTAGTGGCGTTACTATCATTTTAAATTTTTTAACGTTCAAAAATTCTTTCCAACATTAAATATCAGCTGACAAAGTATATCTAAAATATATTAATCATTTCAGTCTTTAAACTTTTTCTTACTAAATTTACGTTTATTTAATTTTAATGTACAATAAACTTAGTTGATAATAACTGCTTAATTTATTGCTAAAAATGAAATGTAGATATTTTAAGAATTGACTTGTACGAAGTAAAGGAAGTATTGTATTGGAAAATTTCGGTTTTCAGATTTCAACGGAAATATCCATTTTGACTATCCCTGAATCCATTTCAGCTAGTTTCGGCATGACGTCTGTACGTATATATCTCACATAACTCAAAACCGATTAGTCGTAGAATGTTAAAATTTTGGATTTAGGATTGCTGTAACATCCAGCTGTGCACCTTCCCTTTTGATTGCAATCGACTGGACCAAAAAAGCCCAAAATTCAAAAAAATTGGATTTTGGTATTTTCTTAACTTCAGTAATAAGCCCTCATTGAGAGCTTTTCAACCGTGTATCATAAGTGGTACTTATTTTCATTGGTTCCAGAGTTATAGCCAAATAAAAGGTTTATGAAATATTTGTATCTTACAAGGGGAAGGCGCATCGGTTCGAATCCGATTTCATCGCCTTAGGCGAAGGCGAAAAGTTGAAAAGGCGATTTCATCGCCTTTTCCATTTTTAAAAAAAATGTAAATATACTGATTTATTAATCTTTGCTTGTAAAAAAAATGTTTACGATGAATAATAATTCAATAACAAAAAACAAAAATATAAATGAAAACATATCACAAGTTATTAATGAAATAAAATTTTATGTACTTTTTAATAGGCGTACAAGGAAGTCATGTGGTGTATTCATAAGATTTTTTTTTTAAATCGCTTTTATTTTATATTTTTAATTATGGATATTTCTAAAAAAATCGCTTCGCAAGAAACTAAAAAAAAAAACGGATATTGATAAAAGTAAATAAAGGATTCAAGTGATAACGGAATAAATTTATGAGTAATTATTTTTCATAATTATTATTGTTCTTAAAAACATGCAATTTTTTTAACTGTTTTGTTCCAGTTGTAAAAAACGATATTATCCATGATTTTTTACTGGCATTTAAATTTTTTTTCTTATCTGTATTAAATCCTTTTATTTTATTTTTTCCTTTCTTTTTAAAAATAAAAAGTGAAATACTTGACGGTGTACTCTATTGTCACTGATACAGTTAATAAACTTCGTCGTCCCAGATGTAAAAAATAAACATTAAAGGCTTAAACATAAAATTATTTATTATATGCATAAACTTTTTTTTTGTATTTTCTTCTGTTGTTTTAATTTTGCTTTATATATACATACAAACAAACGCACACACCCACATTTAAAAAAAGAAGTTATTTTCAAATGATTCATTCTTTCGTAAATTTAGTTTTTTATTATATTTTTTAAAATTGTAGATTTTTCTGTATAATTTTTCACTCGTTTTGAATCGCATTCAGATAAAATGTTTCTTATGTAAACACGTACGATGAAAAGTTTAGAAATGAATTATACTCTGTTGGGAATTAAGAATGAATTCGATTCAAACTATCTGAATTTAGGAAAGAAAGATTTGAAGATGGTGTTAGGGGGCGGAATCCTGAAGAGGGTTGACAACAAAAGGGTGGCACGTTGATTTGTGCGCTGGAAAGGCGGCATAATCCGCCGCTCCCTTCTTTACAAAGGGCTAAATTTTCCACCTCCGATTCCCCTTCTTATTCCTTGTCAAATAGAATCATCATCTCGACCCGACTGCTTCCACATTTTCTTTCTCTTCTACGTACATTTACAATAGCACCCTAACCGACTTGCAAATCGCTCAACTATTCCTTAGAAGTAGTGATTAGTAATAATAGAGTATATGCAGTTCTGTTTGTTCGTATACTTAACAATGAAATTCAAGGGTTAATTTGAATCTCAGTATTTAATAGGCCTCTTTATATCTATTGATTTTTTTTTTAAATATCTTTTTTGTTCACATTATTTTACTATTTCTTTTCATACTTTATTATCATCGTTGCAATTTATTCAGTTGAGTGGTTTCGTTTAAAATTTTCTTTGTTGCTATAAATCAATTTATTATTATTATTCAAAATTAGCCGATAACTTTTATTCAGTGAACTTAGAATTTTCACGGTTTCTTGCATCCTACCAATACTTTATTTATACAATTTTTTCTCAGTTTAATTAAGTAATTTTATTGTCTTTTTATCTAGCACTTTAGCGGGTACAACATAACATTTTCATAAAGTGATATTTTTAAATAAATAAAAAGATAATTAAAAAAAAATTAATGTTGTTATCCAGAGATATTATCTATTTTAATTATATAGATTCTTTTTAATAATTTTAATCGTCCTAAACAAGAATTAAGTTTCAATCGACTAAAAATAATTGTCATATATAGATACTTAAAAAAGGAATTATTTAACCACATCTGTCCTTGTCAAAATTTTAATTTTAGGTGTTGGTTATGTTTCTATTTTTACTGACTGACAGTATTATTCTGTTAATTATTATTTATCAAAACATTTATTTAGTTAGTTGGATTTTTATTAAAAAAAAAATATGAATGAAAACATTTTATCGTATGAATTATATTATTTTATAATAATTTTATCGTATGTAGTAGCCTTTGGCTTAATATTAGTGTAGTTTCCCTTTTAAACATTGAGTAAGGTTAATAATGGATGAGTTATTGTTAATTAATGTAATCTCTGCCTGGATCCTATAGATTAGTGTAAGAAAGGGCATCCGACCATTAAAACCTGCTAAATTTATTCCGTGTAGCCCAGCATTACCTTGCGGAAGAAATAGGAGTAAAGTACATTTAAATTTTATATATTTATTTTTTATAAATGTATAGGGAGGAACTTTTGGTAAAATTATTTCTTACGAATCATTTATACAAGTGCACTAAATATCGGGGTTTTAAAACTATTTTATATTTCATAACTTTACCTTACAGTAATGAATCAAAAATAAATTTAAAGAGTGATTCTAATAGTTTTCCGTATAGGTATTCTGTGTGAACATCTTTCGTAATGCGGTACACATCCAACCGATGGGAGAGTTTGTCCCATGATTTAACCAGCACGTGTGGAGTAATAGTCAGCTGCTTCAACCGGGTAGATCGGTAGCTAGCGAAGGCACATACACAAAATCCTTTATGAAACCACAAAGGAAAACTAACTTCGGACTACCACAAGGTGCTATTCTCTCGCCAATACTTTTTCTAATATATGTCAACGATCTTTTAAAATTGAACCTTTGGTACCGTACTACCATAGTACTGTACTGTGGTACCCCTTCCTTTCTATAGGGAATAAATCTACGGCCATCCGCGCAACTCAGACTGTCTTTTTTGCTTCCCGTTAAAGCCCATCAGAGCTAGAAATCCCCCCATTCCTACTCCTGATGGGCTTGGACAACATGGGCTTGGCCTGATGGGCTGATGGACAACCCCCCCCCCCTTGTGGCGACCGGAAGCGTCACAAGGCGGGTGTCTTCCCCTACGGGGTTGGGTTGTCTTTTTTGCTCTTTGATTGTAGCCTTAAATCAACGCTGCTCATCTCGTCCAAAAAATATTGGAAGAGAACTAAATTTTTTTTATGCTTTTGAATAAACTTATTAAAAAAAAAATCGGTAATTTGAGGATACTTTTAAGTATGTTTTAGATTTTAATTTTAATTTCAAGAAATATTTTCGAGACAGAAATGATTGAATCGTAGATTTGATCCTCATGTACTTAATAAATACCGTAAATGGGAAGTGAATTTATAATTTGTTTGTATATCGACTATTGATGTGTTATACTGACCTACTAATTTTAGAGTTATCTACTTCTACTGTATGGCTCCGTAGATCTCAAGTAAATGGTATCTTCTACTTGTACAGTAGTTCTATTCTGGTTAATTGTTTTTATTTTGAAAATTAATAACGTCTATCTTTTAGATTTTTACGAAAAGGCGTTATTTTGAAATTGAATTAACTGATAATTAGAAAGTGAGTTGCAGTGAAAAATGTAATTAATCGGTAATGAAGTGGTTCTTTAAAGGTGGGATTATAATGCAATTAAAACTTTGGTAAACGACCCCCACTAATTTTCTTTTGACCAATAAAACTACTATTATTTGTTAAGGTAAGTCATCAAGTTATTGCTCGGATGTTAGGCTTATTAATTTTGTTAATCGTTTTCGTATTATTAGACATTTAATATTGAATAATTGATCGTGGAATTTACGGTCAATTTTTCATTATTTTTAAAGTGATTAATTATTTTGGTTGTTATTCAGTAATATATGCGCAGTTTAAGCTTTGTGCCTATTTTCATGTTGTATGAAAACATGATCATTTTTTTTCTACTCTGTGAAAGTTTTTATTACTTTTTGGTTGATTCAGTTTTTCCTGTTGAAAACTTTTATTTAACTAGCCAAGATTACTGCAAGTTTTTTTTCCTATTATTTATTACTAAATTTTCCCAGATGTATTTAGATTGCAGCAATAACGTAAACCAATTCATTCTCATTGATTTACATTGTTTCAACAATTGTTTTATTTTTCATAGCGTGTTCGCACCTAAATCGGTTAACCAATGTAGTAATAGCAAATAAATGGAATATTTGAATACAGCAACCAAGACAAGACAGTGAAATTACACAGCAAGAACTAGGTAAGGCAGTTTTACTTTTATCCAGGTAGTTTACGTCTATTTTACATTTACCCAGACTTTTTATAACAAGTATTCGTTAACTGATAAATTTTTCCCTCTGCACTTTGTAATATATAGTTTATGTTTTAATGCTTTTCTACGTCATATTGTAAATTAATAAAATTTTAATCCGTCTGTATTATTACTTTAATGCGACGAACTCGTAAACTACTGGTCAGATTTGGATGATTTCTTTTTACTTCCTTGTTTGTTCAAGGAAGTATTGTAATCGCGAAAAATCTCGGTTTTCAGATTTCAACGGAAATATCCATTTTGATCATCCCTGAATCCATTTTAACTAACTGAGTGATGTTTGTACGTATGTACGTATCTCGCATAACTCAAAAACTATTAGCCATAGAATGTTGAAATGTTCCCTTTTGATTACAATCGACTTGATCAAAAGTATCCAAAAAGGCGTAAAATAAAAATAAAAATTGGATTTTGGACTTCTTAACTGCAGTAACAAGCTCTCATTGAGAACTTTTCAACGATATATCATAAGTTGTACTTATCCATTGGTTCCAGAGTGTAGCCAAATGAAATTTTAATTAATGAAATATTTGGACTTTATAAGGGGAAGGCACATCGAATCAGACTTCAACTCCTTTTTTTTAATTTAAATGTATTGATTTATTAATAATTATTAACCTCTGATTGTAAAAAAAGTTTTACAATAATAATAATAATAATAATAATAAAAAATCAGAAATTATTAGTGAAATAAGATTTTATGTACTTTTAATACTAATCCAAACATTTTTACAGAGGTTAATAATTATTAATAAATCAATATATTTAAATTAAAGAAAAAAATTTAAAAATAAATGTATGTGAAATCGGATTCGAACCTGTGTCCATGGTTACGGATCCGCCAACTTCTCACTTACACCACGTAACTATTTGAGTGACGTGAAACAAAATTATTATATAAACTATTACAAAATACTGATACGTACACTAGAAAAAAATGTTATGCAATGCATTTGTGTAACTGTCCACTTTATTAAAGAATTGGAGGATCATATCTCACTTTCAAAAAGTTTAAATGAAGTGCAGCAAAAAATACGTATATGTAATTTAATAGGCGTACAAGGAAGACATGTTGTGTCCACATTAAATTTTTTGTAATTTAACTCACCATTCCAGAATTTTTCTACAGATTTCACATTTTTTTCTAGTAAATTTCCATATTTCAGTTATTTTTTCGTACTGAGAAGGTATTTTTTTTAACAAAAACAATTCTTAATTATTTATGTCTGAAAAATAATAATTTATTTTGGGTCTTATTTGTTATACGACCACCACTTCTGTCGTGAAATTTAAAATTTCATTTATTGTAGTTGATACTTATTGAATATAAAAGGTTATCATTTTTACACCTCTTATTAGAAAATATTAAGAAAAATATAAATATATGAAAATTAATTTTTAAAACTAAACCAGAAATTAAATAAAATATGTTACTAATGAGAAAACCAATTTATTTACCGATGATGCCGATTATTCTGGTGGCCAAAAAATTATAATGTTCTGCAGAATTCGTAAAAATAAATCTTATAATTATACTTTTTGCTTTCACAAAAATTAAGGTTTTAATACATAAAAGTTGTGCACTATTAAAATATAAAGTGAAATGACAGTCGGTCGAAAAATGAGCAGAACTAGTTGTGGTGATCGTATAACCAATAACAGACCCCTCTCAATCACTCTCTCTCACACACACAATCTAATAAATTCGTAGATTTTAGTTTTTGTTTTTGACAATTTATTTTTAGTTAAAAATATTCCCTGCTTCCCTTGATGTAAATTTTGTTTTAGTATGTAATTTTTTTGGGAAGATTATTTTTTTAACAGTATGTGTAAAAAATTGAATGTTAAAAAGAGATTTAAAATTTAAATCAATTAACAATATTGCTTATCATTAGTTTTGTCATATGAATTTAAGAAATGCGCGAGACTTTCAGTGAAAATTATCTTTTTACATTTTTCATTTTTGAAAGGTTTACTTTTTGGGTGCGTAAACCACGGATTGGTCAGCAACATTACTCCAAACAAATCTATTTTCTACCTTCCTCCTCATTTAAATTTAAATATAGCTTCGCCAGAAGTCGTCTTCTTGTATTCGTTTTATAAATTGAAAATTGAATCTTCCTCTGTACTTCTTTTTCCCGCTCTTCTCTCTGATGTCGCAAGCCTTCCGATGAGAGCATGGGATATCTCTTAAAATACGAATTATTAATCTTGTTCTTTTATTTTTTAATAGCCCTCCTGCTATGTCGTTCCTTCTTTTCCTTCGATAAATTTCATTCATTATGTTTCTCAAATTCGCAAAATGTTTAAATACCACCACTCTTCAAATAAGCTTAGCTTACTTTTTTCTCTGTCCCTATTTTTTAAGTATCACACCAATGCAGGGCAAATTTTAGTTTTTGAAAACCATTCCTTTTCATCTAACAAGTGTTATTTGTAGTGAAGTCAGGGTTTTGCAGGTTAAATTCCCCTTGATCCATTTTGTTTTTTCTGCTTTATCAGTGTTTTGTTAATTTGTTTCCCATACTATTCATCAACATCTATGTAACTTCATACAAAGTTTTTTCTTTAGCATTTTAATTTTTTCTTCTTACTACTATATCTTTTAATTTCGTTTTATTAATCTTATCTTCATATGATCTTTATTAATGACATAATTTCTACATTCCTTACCAACACGATGTTTAAAATTATTATAGTTAACACATTTTAAAAACTAAATTTTTGATTAATTTTCTAAATTTTTACTTCCTTGTACGAAGAAAAGGAGTATTGTGATCGCAAAAAATTCGGTTTTCAGATTTCAACGGAAATAACCATTTTGACTATCCCTGAATCCATTTTGACTAGTTTCGGCATGACGTATGTACGTATGTATCTCGCGTAACTAAAACACGATTAGCCTAGCCGTAGGATGTTGAAATTTTGGATTTAGGACTGTTGTAACATCTAGTTGTGCACCTAAAATCAAAAAATTTGGATTTTGGATTTCTTAACTCCAGTAATAAGCTCTTATTGAGAGCTTTTCAACAATATATCATAAGTTGTACTTATTTTCATTAGTTCCAGAGTTATAGCCAAATGAAATTTTAATTAATGAAATTTTTGGATCTTATAAGGGGAGGCACATCGGTTCGAATCAGACTTCATCTTCTTTTTTTTTAATCTAAATATGTTGATTTATTAATAATTGTTAACCTTTGATTGTAAAAAAGGTTTTACCATAAATAATAATTTAATAATTATCTAAAATTAAAAAAAAAAATATCAGAAGTTATTAATGTAATAAAATTTTATGTACTTTTCATTTTAAAAATATGTGCATGTGTAATTTAATAGGCGTACAAAAGGAAGTCATGTGGTGTCTACATCAGGTTTTTTCTTATAGGAAAGGTAGGCTTACAATTAACACCTTATTTGTATCTTTCAACGTGTATTAAACATTTATGGCTTTGTAACTGTTTAAGAATTCAACTAATTTTATGTGATTATTACTTGTAAAATTATAGAACTTTTTTTGTTATGATTTCAACTGATTTTTTATTAAATTCTACTTAAGTAGTAGACGATTATATTATAGCATAGAATTAGTTAAACTATCCTTTATTCAGTTTTTAAATAATTCACTGTCCGTAGTCTATTCAGTTTTTAAATAATTCACTGTCCGTAGTCTATATTATCTGAATGACAGTGGTTGTTATTTACTATTATTGTTGAACAATCTAAGAAAAATGCTTTGGTTATGGAAGAATATATATTTTCGTATCCTCTTTCTTTTTTTTTTGCTGCTAACTAATTCTAACCATATTCATAATACTGTTATTACGTTAAGTTGACTTGCTTAAACATTAGTTTGTTGATTGTAATTGGTCATAATTATATACTGTTGAATTTATTAGAGTAATCGTTAGGTTGTTTCTTTATTCATAGTTTATTTATTCATTGTTTTTCTTTCCTTTTTTGTGCTTGTAAATGATATCTAATTTTTATTTTAGACTTTTGTAAAACATATGTTACATTTTTGTTACGTTGTAGACATAAACGTATTATTAACTTTTTCGTTTATCCCATGAAGTTATGAGTATACTACCCATAGCTTCTTTTATTAAAAAAAAAATTCCTTTTATTGTTATGTATTATTCTTTTCTACTTCTACTTTTTAAAAAAAAAGAAAACTGTTAAAAAAAATATTTGGTACCAAAGTACTGAAATTTCCCAGAATTCAGGTGAAGGGTTTAAAATTTACCCTCTCTCCATTAAAAATAAAGATTATTATTTGTATTATCAACGTACATCTTTTCAAAAAAAAAAAAAAAATTAAATAAAATCTTCTATCATGATAAGTTTAACGTGTAGGAGTTTATGAAACAAAAATTCTGCCTTGTGCTGTTGTGCTAAAATATCCTTTTTTCTTTGATTAATTCACCGTAAAAGCTTGAAGCTTGTGCTCGGTATGGACATTTTGTATTCAATGAAATTTATCAATTGTGATTTGTGATTCTAACCCAGGACCTTTCGGATGAAAGGCTGAGATGCTACCTATGTCATGCAGGTTGGCGGAAATTTCTTTAAAGTATTATCAAATGTAGTTACAAACACATTAAATGACAATAATATTTTGCTTACCTTTTTTAACCAGCAGTAATAAGCAGTAACCATTTACTGCATCCCAGTTTTCGTTTTCTTTTATCAAAAATGTCCTCATAATTTAATTGGCTTCTCTGAAAAGCTTCATTCCCTCGTGCCATCTACTACTTAGCTTTCTCTTTTTCCGATTTGTTTGCGAGGGTCCATCCCCAGATTTTTTTTGGCAGTTGATCATCATGCATTCTGCGCATCTGCCCGTACCAGATAAGTCGTTTGATTTCATGGCGTGCTCTAACGATTATTTTATACCTATTTCTTCCCTAATCTTTCAATTACTTACTCGATCCATCAGAGTCCTCTAACATCATCTCCTCAAAAACATTATACCCGTCGCTGCCATTCTTCTTTTCAGGTTTTTGTTAAATGTCTAAACATCAGCACCGTACGTAAATGAAGCAACACTCGTTTTTTCATTTTTCTAAATATAAATCTACAATATTTTAGACTATTTAAATCACCTTGATTGATATTTACTCATTAGATAAAGAAAAAAGTTATTAATATGAAAGCTAGATTGCGTTAAATAATATGAAAGTAGATTGAGTAAAAAATGAGTTCCAGCGGTCAAGTCCTAGTAAAGTCAGTTATTTTTACACGGATTTGAATACTTGATCATGAATACCGGTGTTATATGGTGGTTGGGTTTCAATTAACCACACATCTCAGGTCGAACTGAGAATGTACAAGAGTACACTTCATTTACGCTCATACATATCATCCTCTGAAGTATTATCTGAACGGTAATTACCGGAGGCTAAACAGGAAAAAGAAAGATCGAGTAAAATAATATTTATTTAACTTCTATGTCGTTTAAACGAAGGTATTTTCGATTGTAGTGGTTATACGGTTTGTAATGCTCGGTAACTTTGTCAAAGTTAGCTTAAAAATGCTATATGTGCAGACGTCAAAATATAAAAAAGTAGGAGTGGTTAAGTATATACTCGTATGTATTTGCCTCGCCAATCAGGTATGCGCACAACAAATTCCTTAGTACCGAACCTACCTCCTTTAAGAAGTACGCTAGGATAATTACGATATATGTTGTACATAGTTTATACTTCTGTAATGTCAGTAGACATTACAGATATGATTATAAAATTCTCCATGTATTAAAACTTCAAAAAAATGTATCGATTTCGTATTCTAGTATTTGTATATCCTATGATTAATGGTAACAACTCATTTACACATCAAATTAGTGTTCTTTGTTTAATTTTTTTTTTACAAGATTTACTTTCAGGAAAAAACTCTGGAAAATACTGTTTGTACGCGATTTTTTTAAAATGTAATTTCTTCATACCTGTATTACTTCGACAAAACTATAACATATTTAAATAACATTTATTAAAAAATGTAATTTTATTATTACTTTCATCAAATTTCAGGTATCTTTTATTATTATTATTTTGACGTCAGAAGGCTTAAAAAAAAAAAAAAAAAAAAAAAAACAGTTTTACTTCTATCTTCATATATGTTATTTACATTTTTTCATTTTTTGCTGAAATGAGTCGTTTTATAACATATTCAGTTTTCTTTAAAATTACAATCATATATATAAAAACCTTGAAAATGTTCCTTTTTATTTTTTATCTAGATTTGGAAGGTATTTTTGTATATGAAATATGTTTTCAATTACTTTCCGTGCTACGTAAATTGCACCCTAAATACGTCGACAGTTTCAGTAGCGTAATCTACCATCGATTTCAATAATAAATATTTTTCCTTTTTAAAAGGAAAATACTAACATAATGCCAGTATTTACATTTATACAGTATAATTTGACATTATATATTTATATATAAATTATAATGAAGAGAACTAAATAAGATGTTATGGTGTGAAATATGAAGTTTTTCATGTAAGTGTAATAAAAATTAGACTATAAAAAATATACATTTTTATTAAATCGAGTTCTTAAGAAACTCGGTTTTAATGTTATAAAAATAATAAAAGCTAATAATTACCTTTATTTATTAATAAATACACATTATTATTGTTATGCCGATTTCTGTGGTGGAGGGGTAGGATCTCTGCCTTTCATATAGAAGTTTTTTAAATTCGAATTCTGGTCAAACTTGGCATATTTTCACACGCTAAAAAACTCATTTCTTATCATTAAAAAAACATTAGAGTAGATACAATTTGACGTAGGCTTGTAGTTATCGGTGTGAAAACAAGCAAATTATTATTATCATCCCGTACTATAAGCTAGTTACAACTGTATATATATATATATATATAGTTATGAGAAATATATTTTGTTTAAAATATTAACGAAAAATTATATTATTTTATTATCGTTCTTGTGTTTGTTAAAAAAAAATTAAGTTAATTTTATTTGTTTTCTTTTGACATTTTTTAGTATTTAAAAAGCTTTTTACTTTTTTATATTAATCTCATTCTGCATGAAAAATTCTTCTATTACGGATTTGTCTTTTGATAGAATTGTATTATTACCATTATTTTTTGGGCTTTCTTTAAATTCAACATTTTTTTTATATTTTTCTTATTTTTTTTGCCGGATTTATCTACGTTTGTGTGTCGCATTAAGCAAACCGGATCTTAAATTCTTAACTTCGATCTCTTCATCTTTCATTTATCTGTTAATTAGTATTGAACCATTTTTATTATAGTTTATAATACGAGGTTAAAGTATTCGAATCCTTTTTTTAATTATATATGGATTTCATTTTTGTTACCTCCTTTTGAGAAAACTATTTTTTCTTATGACAATCCGTAACTTTATTAATACCGGCTTTTTTATCTCGGTATTGTTAATATTTAAAAAAAAAGATAAATAACATTTGAAAAGGAAATAAAGTATCTGATTGTTTATTTGTAAATATAACGTAATTTTAAAGATAACGTGTGCACTAAGAAATGTTTACTTATATGGAAGAGGTAATTGTTTACCAAATATTGCAGTTAATCGATTTAATAATTACATCAAATTCAATTATCATTAATTAATTAATTAGTTTCCGATTTAACTGTTTCTGTTGTTGACTAAGATAACATATATATTACTGTTTATCTTACTGCGTTGATAATATTACGTTGGGGGTTACGCATAGCATTTACGCTTTCAGTGTTTTACAGTTTACATTACATATGATTTGTAATATTTATTATTTTCGGTAAATTAAAGTTTCTTAATTACAATAAAAACGGGTAGTCACTTACTTACTATTTTTATTAAATCGGTTGTGGTTTTATATAAGTTTTAACTATTTTATTATGCACTTTAGACCCGTTGTTTTCCTTTACTATTTAATCAGGTTTATTAATTTATTTTATCAAGAGATAAATATTAAAAATTAAAAAACACGACTGTTAAAAATAAAAAACATTGCTCTTTAATATAGGATAATTACTAGTATAAAATAAAGAGCTTGCGGGTGACAATTTTGTGTGTGGTATTTTTATACAGTAAAATTTCTTTTAATTTTAAAAATATTTATTTAATCATATATATATATATATATATATATATATATATATATATATATATATATATATATATACTAGCTCTACCCGCCACGCCACGCCACGCTTCGCTGTGGCACATTGTGGTTGCATGGATGAGAAATGAGAACAAAACAAAGCATACGTTTCATAGAAGTTTAATTTTGCAATACTTGTGGATATACAATATTTTTTGTTTTTCCACTATCAACGTAGATGGTTTGCCGACTCGGGAACACGCAACATACAGTTGCCCATGTGAGAAGCAATCCGCATCTATATCTAAACCACACAATTCTAAAGATTGACCTTGAGCTTTATTGATTGTGATTGCAAATGCCAATCGAATTGGGAATTGCAATCTTTTAAATTAAAATGGTGTATCGGTCGAGATTATGGGTATTCGAGGAATGAGGACATCTTCACCTTTGAAAGGTCCCGTTAAAATCGTTGCTTCCACTACGTTATTCATCAATTTCTTAACTGCAAGTCGGGTGCCGTTGCAGAGTTTTGGCTGATTAATATTCCGCAACAGGATAATTGTCATTTTTTGATCGAACCGTTAGAATCAATCTAATGATGAATGTTTTCCCAGTTCCTCCTGGCGCATCCAAGAAGAAGGTCCCCCCAACTGCGTCATTTATCATTTGCATTATGCGATCATAAATGCCTTTCTGTTCACGCGTTAATTTGGGAATGTTTGATTGGACATATGACTGAAGATCACCAATGTTGTAACTCTGTTCACGGCGTAACTCCACTTCAAATGAAGCAATCGCAGTTCGGGTGGGTGCTGGCATTCCCAATTGACTAAGAACTTTATTTGCAATAGCTAAGCACTTGATAAATATCTTCAATATTTATCAATGCTTCGTTGTAAATGCCTTCTGTAAATTCCATGGTCATATTGGTATTTTCTAGGCGTACTCTATGCAAAATATCCTCAGCCATATGCGATCGATATCTTTCCTATAACTCTGTGGGAAAGGAAGGGAAGCAAGCGGTCAATATAATTGCGAATAATGCGCGAATTTGGTTTGGATGTGCAGTGTTGCACGCGTCATTAATACATATATCTCACTGTTGGTCGTTTTCTAATAAATTCAGAGCTTGGTGAAAGGCGCAGCTCAATCACGACACGATCACACAAAAGTACCTCGATTAAAGTGAATATTTAATTCAGATTGTATAATAATCTGAACCAGATGCAAGTGGATACGTTTTTTTTGTTAATAAACAATATAATTGGGAACAGGTATTGTTTCACATGTAACTGCGGTTGTCGTTAGCTATTATGGCTAGTGTTCCCCTCGCTTCCGGCAGATGGCGTGGTCACTGGTACACAACCGTTAAAAAAACTATTTTCTCGCGGTCGCGGGTATGTGACTGATGCGAAAAATAGAGAAAAACAATCTTTGATGCGGGTTATATATCGTGCTAAAATTTGAGCTCAATCGGTGCAGAATATTTTGAGTATTTGAAGCGTACACAAACGAACTTAACATTTTTATATATAAAGATTTGTGGGCTGCGAAAAAAAACCCTTAAGTCGTGCGAAAAAACATATCATTTTAAATGCTTACAAAAGCACAGTAATGCTTACAAATTACAGAATAATCAAACGGCGTTGATTTCAGATGTTAATAAACTGCTAACGTAAGTAGAAGTTGTGCTGCTTCAGTGTACAACGTGATTCTCGAGTATGAATCTAGTAATGAATTACGATCTCCAAAGAAAACAAAACCCCGCAGGTCAATTGAGAAAAAGGTTTTTGATAAAAACGCGATTCGTAAACAAATTACACGAATTTGAATTATTTAGAAATAGTTTAGCGGTGTATTATGTCCTTTGGAAGAGAATTCGGTTATTGTCTTCGACAACGCTTCTTATCATTAAACGAAAAGAATTCCAGTGTTATAGAAAAACAATGATATCAAAATGTGGCTTAGTTCAAAAGGAATAATTTTTGAAGAGGTTTAAGTTAATGTTCAATCATTGCAAAGGGTTTCGCGTATTAAAAGTAATTATAGTCCGTATAAAATTGGTTTGACACACAACGCCATATTGGTAAGTCGGGTTTTTATTCGGCTCCTAACGAATATGTTTGCCGGCCTCCGTGGCGCGAGTGGTAACGTCTCGACGTTACCACTCGGTGGTAATCCGGTGGTTCCGAGTTGGAATCCCGGTCAGGCATGGCATTTTCATACGCTATAAATCATTCATATCAACACCAACTGCGGTTGTCCTTCTTGGTGGCTTTTCTTTTTGTTTTTGGTGTTTTTTTTGTTTTTAAAAAAAAATAAAATACAGATGATTTAGCTGTTAAATATAATTCAAAGAAATTTGTTACTTAATCAGTTGTGATTTTGTTTACATTGGCAACGGCCATACGGGCTCTTTGTGATTGGTCGTTGTGTTTGACAGCGGCCATCTTGCATTGATCTGATTGGTTTTCCTTTGTTTACATTTCCATCTGATTTATCAGCCTCTTATTTATTAAAAAACTGTACAAATTAAAAATAGATAGATATATTTATTAAAAATAGATGAAAAAAATCTTTGATGCGGGTTATATATCGTGCTAAAATTTTTTTTATCATGTTTTTAAAAAAAATAAAATACAGATGTTTTAGCTGTTAAATATAATTCAAAGAAATTTGATCGTTGTATTTGACAGCGGCCATCTTGCATTGATCTGATTGGTTGGTTTTCTTTTGTTTACATTTCCAAATTAAAAATAGATAGATAGATTTATTAAAAATAGATGAAAACAATCTTTGATGCGGGTTATATATCGTGCTAAAATTTGTGCTCAATCGGTGCAAAACATTTTGAGTTTTTGAAGCCGTACTCAAACGAATTTAACATTTTTATATATATAGATATACATGTGTGTGTGTGTAACCTATGACACACCCGGTAACGTAAGGATTCCAACGCGGGGTCATACATCTAAATCGGTTTAGCCGTTGAGATGCTATTGTGGAACAAATATACATACACTCTAAACACATTACACACCTTTTTAGGCAGTCGTGTAATAAAATACCATTAACAAATTTTAACCTCCATGGTAGAAGTGATATGGTTCTCATTTTTTCATTAGGAAAATCCTGATCTGAACTCGTCTAAGCTTGGCAGTTTTTATTCGCTAAAAAGTATGCATAATATATTTATACACACACGCGCGCGCGAGAGAGAGAGTGAGAGGTTTAAGTTTAGATAAATCAATGAATTAAAAAATAAAAAACAGTAAAAATTTTATCTGAAATAAACGTTTCTGAGTATCTTTATTAATGTTTTTATACATACTCTAAAATTAATTTTTCTCCTTTACGTACTGATTATTAAGAATGTACTTTTTGTGATGTATTTATATCACAAAAAGCCTTTGCGTCACCTAAGAACGGTATATTACTGATTTTTACCAATTCATCAGTACGAATTTACAATGATTGTAATAAAATAAAAAATATCATTTTTATATCAAATTTATTATTTAAACTCTAATTTGTTTAATGAGAGGTAGTATGGTATGGTTAAATCTAAGATTTGAACCCAAAATATTCCGGACGAAAGACCGAAACTTATTATTTTGCCAGGTTGGTTGGTATTACGTACGACGTAACTTGAAGATAAAAATGTTAAAGGATAATAATTAAGAAGATAACAAAATTTAAAAGAAATTCTACGGTAATTGTTTTTAACAATTACAAATTGCTTCACCTTCTTAAGAAAAAATTATTTTAAACTGGTAGTACAACTTAAAAAGATTTCAGAAAAGTAGATTTGAATCAGATCAACTTCTAAAATCCTTTTGTAGTTTTTTCCTTTCAAATCATCGGGTAATTCAGCTAGAACAATAATACTTTTTATACTTCTTCAATTTTCTTAAGTCTATTTTAATTAACTTTTCTATTTATCTAGAAAAATTTCGTATTATAATGGAAAATTAGAGGAAAGGAAAAAATAAACTTATTTCAGATTACACAATAAATCAAAACGTGCGTATAGATTGCTATAATTGTACCGTTTGAAAACGATTTACTACTAATCTAATTCATTGCCATTAGTATTTATTAATACTAATTCATTCATTGCTAATATAATTCATTGGGAATTAATTACAACCATTCCCAAGAATAATACGCTTCCTATGCGAAGCTTTCTACGGAAAGTGAGGAAGAAAGTAATTTTCTATTGCCTACTATACATTCTACACCTAGCTGCTTATCAGCGATCAGCATATCAGTTTGCCATATCTGGTGAAATAAAGGTTACACTGAACCCTGCAAATGACACTCACTCTGTTCACCACAGGGGTTAAAATAAATTGTAATATAACATCATTATTCTTAGAGAAAGTGATTATCATTAATACTAATTCTCTTTCTAATGTTTTAAACGGTTCACAATCACAAGTAAGATTGACAGAATGTATAAAGAAAAAGATTATAGCTCTAAAAAGAGAAAGAAATTAGCTTTCTAATTGGGAAAAATGGGGGAAAAATTCCCTTTTTTTATCGGGTATTTTACTTATCATACCCACTGTTTCAATTCAATAGGGGAAAAATAACAATAATAAATTTAAAAATAGTTATATTCATAGTTTAATATAGAATTTATACCTTAATTTTCGTTTTAGGAATTTACGGAATTTTTGCTTTACTTTGTTATGAATTTTTCGTTGTGTTTTGGATTGTTTGTTTGAACCCGATAAGTAATGTTTTTAATTTTGTTCTGTTAGATTATTTAAGATTTTCTGTATAAGACAGCCTGCTAGTTCTGTTGCCCTGCAAAGAATGTGTGATGTCATGTTTTCCTTAGTATAAGCGTTGAAGGTATGTAGTATACTTTACTTATACTGTATATAAGTCACTGCAGAGTCTTTATTTCTCTCCCCTTGCTTCCTCAGGAAATAGAACTGTGGAACTGCCGCGCGTATTGTCGTAAAATATAATGATAATATTTTTTTTTTATTTTACATTTTTCTGTTATTTTTTCTAGTTTTTAGTTTAATATCTTTTAACATAAAATATGATGTTTTTTCCAGACGTTGTAAATTTAAAACAGATTCTTGAATTATCGATTATTTTAAATGGAAGAACGATTCCGTTTCTGAAGCACGGAATTCTACAAATCTTGTTAACTAGTATTATTATAATTACTGTATTTTTTTATGATTTCCTGAGATAGTTTAATGATTTTTTTTTATAGCGCATTGCTGCTCCTCCTGATAAAGTACTACATTTTTTAGCCGGGATATTTTGATATTATCTTTGTACAGCAAGATTTGAAATAAAGCGAAGTTAACAAGTTGAACTCGACTTAAGGACTAGTTTTTTTTTTTTTTTTATACCGCTTAATAATTATATTATTAATAAGAAAAAATCTTACATATTAATAGTTATCGTATAACTTTTTTAAACGATATTAACAGTTTATTTACTCATAATATTCATGAAAAAAAAAAATTAATCTACATAAAATTACAATGAAAGTGATTTATTATGTTTCTTTAAAGGTTAAGTGGCTATTTTATATAATTAAGAAGAAATTTCCGTAACATTATTAATATTTTATCCCTTTCTACAAGCTTTGAAATTATTTAAAGGTAGAAATAAATTGTTTAATATAATATTAATAATTTATTTTTAAGCTTATCGTTTCTGTTAATGGGAAGTTTTCAAAAAGTAATTGTACCTAATTATAAAAATCAAGAGCCTTTTTTTAGGATTTCTTCTTCTTATTTAGGGTCCAGGAAGGATTCATTTGTGGTGATAAATACAGCTATTGAGTATTCTTGATTGGCTATGTATATTTAACAAAGTATATAATTGTTCAAAAAAAAGAAGGTTTTTGAGATTAAAATTTTATAAAATCTAGTGATTTAAAATAAAAGTAACAGTTTTTTATACTGTCAAAATTATTTTCTTTATAACTCCTTTTATGGATGGCGTTCATAACGACGGACAACATAATAACGTCTGGAAGTTCTGAAAATTGTCACCGCATTTTGCTGAAACGCCCGATGATGCCGCAAAAACGTACTACATATATATATGTATGCACACACACACACACACACACACACACACACACACACACAGATTTTTGGTGATTGTAAATTTCATGTCAATAAACCAGTTTCTAAATTTTGAAATTCGATCTTGAAAGGGAAAGAAGAAAGGTAAAAATATTTTGAAAATTTTGATTGTAAATTTTCCCAATCCCGACTGTAGTAAATGAGACATTCAGTAGATTTGGGCTTGCAAATACTCTTCAGATAAATATTTAAAAAAACTATTTTCGGATTTTTTTTAAATCCGATTTTTTTAAGGTGTGCGAAGGTGTACGGCGCTGTGGCTCAACCACCACAATCTCTTCCACCGTTACTGTATGTGTGACTGGCTGCACCTGCTTCCGGTTAGTTGACTGAAAAACATAAAATAAAAAGTTTGACCGCTACGGAAAACGCAAGTAACCATATAGCGCTGGCGAAGCTGCGACGGGAGCTAGTAAATACACACACACACACACATTTTCCGTTACGGACTTAAAATAATCGAATGAATAGTATAAACATACTGTCAAGTGATATTTTGTTGTCACCGAGTGATTATGAGTTGAGATAATGAAATGAAGTTGGCTACTATGCTGTTTTTTTTTAAACTGGCAACATAAGACACCGCACCTGCGTGAATAGTATGTTGTGGTGTATTTTGCATGTAGTATGTGTTGCATATTGATATAACCTACTAGGCATCCGGCGTTCTCTAGAATACGATGTCCTGTTATAAAGAACGCGGCGTAAAATTTTAGTACCGCTTTTACATAAAAAAATATATAATATTAAAATCTGTGTGCTTTAAAATATGGTGTTTTCATACCATCGACGTTTCGCAGCACAAACGCCGTGAATGAAAGGAGTATTAAGAGTTACGACTTTACGAGCCTTGCGGATATTTAATTTATTCAACATATAATGTTTATTTCTATGTCTTGAACATTGAAATTCTATTCTTGGATGATTAACAGGCGAATGGATGTTGGACAAGGTGAAAAATAGTCCCGTTTAAGATATTGAATGGGTATAAAGGAGACAGTTTTGGTCCTTAGATTAATTTTAAATGGCAGGTTTAAGAGAAGTAGATTTACCGAAATATAGATCTGATGAAGGAAATGATAATGTAGAATAAATAATATATTTCAAGCTTAGAGTTAGTTGAAAGTCGAGGTCAAGACTAAATGATTTATACATTTCGGTTGTATATTTCTACTTGCTATAAATTCCTAGGATGAGATTTTCTTTAAGAATCCTGAGCTCATAGCTCTTTTCTGAATACCTCATAGTTCTTTTATTTTTGCTGGAAATGAATTTTTACAGTATCCCCGAGCTGGTAATTCCGACCAAAATTTAGTTTCATGAAGTGTTAGTTGAAGTGGCAGAAAGTAAATAAAATCAAAGAGATGGAAGAAATACAAACTAAAATAGAATATGAATTTGTTCAAATCATATCTAGAAATTCATACAAAATAAGATTAATTAATTATGAAAAATGTAGGTAGAAAGGAAATACTTGATAGAAAATCATGTATAACAAATAATTTATTGCAATTAATGGATGAGAGTTGAAAGTATAAAAAATGTAATATGATAAAGGCAGACAAGAAATAAAATTTGCGGAATATACTAAACAGAGAAGAAAAGTTAGTTTGCTCAGAATTATTTCTTCTACAGGAGAAGCAGCACTGAATACATGATAGCAGGATATTCATCAGTTTGTAGAGTTTATGTGACCGGAAAAGACATTAAAAAACTGTAATTGTTTCCGAAGAAGGTAGGAACAGATAAATTAAGCAGATGAAATAAATATCAGGAAAGTACATACAGATATTTAAAAAATGGTGTTATTGGAGGATGTTGAAACAATACGAAATGACGATTAGGAGATAAGAGAGATTTGTGACAGAATCATACAAATAAACGCAGTTGTTGGCCACTAATTATGACTCCAAGTTTTATTTATTTTTTTAATAAAAAGTGTGTAGAAGATAAAAAGAGCATAGTACAGAATAATTGGAATATATAAAAAGGATAACGGGCTGAAAGATGTTGAGATTAAAAGATAAGGATTGGACATAATGAAGAATAGCATCAACAAAGTTAAATGACGTCTGTAAATATAAATAAAAAGTATTGATAGTAAACGGAAATTGTGGATTTCTGATGTGTTCTTCTATCCCGTATAAAATTTTTCGATTTTCCGAAGGAAACTCGACCCGTGGACCCGTGGACCCTAACGGTGGACCCGTAGGTTAAACAAAAAAAATCGATCAGCCTTAAAGGCTTGCGTGTTTATCAAAGTTAATAAATTTTATTTTATTTATGTAAAATGATATCCAAGTGAGTTTTGGTACGGTTAATTTGTATAATTTTATATCACAGGTTGCACTTAAAATTTTAAATTTTGCTCGTTACTATTTAGTTGAAATTATTCCAAAATCTATCGTTCACGTGATCTGTAAACCTTTTTTTAATTTACTTTAAGATATAAATGGTTTGTTGTCATCTTGTTTGTTATACTTTGTTCAAAGTAGTATGATGCTCTTGTGTACTGCGTTACATATACGGCGTATTATTTTTCCAATAATAATAACAAAAAGTTTACCTAAATTCTGTTTATTATTAATTGACTCTATAATTAGATGATAATTATGTTTACCTTGAAGAAAGAATTAGCCATAATTATTTTTTTGTTAGTCTAACACGTAATTTGTATACCTAAATCACAGAATAGCCATTGCAATATTTTTGGACTTGTTGAGAATGAATCTTCATTATTAGATTAAATTTCAAAACGTATCATCATTCCTTTTTTGAAAGCTTTTATTTAACTCGCTTTAGGAATAATCAAATCTTGCAACTGCTATATCTTTTGATCTATCGTATGAAAATCAATGAAATTTGGTACACGTATGTAACTTTGATGCCAATACAGCACTACGGTGTCAGAATTTGATATGCACCCACCCCCGCGCCATCACGCACTACCCCAACGCAAAATTCATGCATTTAGTTGAAAATTTTCACTTCTCATGAACTATCGTATGAAAATGATTGAAATTTGGTACACGTATTTAACTTCGACGTCTAAAAATAAATATTTTAACTTTTTTTTAGTCTTAAAAAAGTACAAAAAACAAAAAAAAAATTATATTTGATTAAATATAAAAAAATATTTTTAAAAAAGCTTTTTTTATTTAATATTAATATTAACATTAATAAAAAAAGGAAACAAATTAGAAAAACCCTCTAAAAAGTTAAAAACAAGAATTACATCAAATTGATAATTTTAAACAAAAAAATATAATATATTAACAAATATAAAAATGCACTGAAAAGTAAAAAATAAATTATATAAATATCTAATAAATAACCAATAAATAAATGTAATAATTATTAAATTTTTAAGTTCAAAGTAATGAAAATATTTAGTTAAATAAAAGCGTGGCGCAGTTTTTATAACAATGTTTTCGAATAAGTATTTATAGACATTGCTGTATTTTAAAATATATTTTTTGTTTAATGAGGTTGTTTAGTATATGTATACGTATACTTTATTTATCTGTAATAAAATAACTCAAGTTTTAATTCTCTGATGGTTCAAATTTGCACCGAGATGATCCTTAAAGGGTTAATAAGATTAAAAATAAAAATTAAATTTAGAAATATTGCACAAAGTTATTACACAAAGTTATTTTGACGGTAATCTGAAAGTTGATTAATTATTATCATTATTATAATTGTAATCATAATTATGAATTCGTTAAATAAAAATTCATAATTAATTAAAATGAAACTTTTAGCGGAAAGAGTGCGTTCAGTTTGGCGTAGATTACAAGCAGAATTCGAAGATGAACTTTAACTATGTGAGAACACGTATAAAAAAAGCGAGTGGGTGCATTTTCCAAGATTGTTACATGTAACTAGTCAGTCTCAACTGGAGAGGTTCCAGCAGACCTTTCCGCCTCCTCACGTCGTTATTGAAAATGAAAAATGAAGATTAATCATTGTAAAAATAAATTTTGTGTTGTTTTAAATAAATTATAAAAACTGCGCCACGCTTTTATTTAACTAAATATTTTAAAATTTAATAATTATTACATTTATTTATTAGATATCTATATAATTTATTTTTTACTTTTTAGAGGGTTTTTCTAATTTGTTTCCTTTTTTTATTAATGTTAATATTAATATTAGTTAAATAAAAGCTTTTTTAAAAAAATAATTTTTTATATGTAATTAAATATATTTTTGTAATTTTTTTGTATTTTTTTTTTTTTGTAATTGGTAGCTGTAGGGTATATGAATGGTAAACCATGCAAAGTTAAACCATGTGCGCAATCCACCAAAAAATTTTAAACAAATCATCTCTTTAAATAGATTTTTGGAATTATTATTATTTATTGTTACAATAGCAACGCTTCATAACGTTATTGTGTTGTTTTTGACGGTCACTAATAAACTTTTGGGTTTGCCTCAAAGGGAACAACATGCATTAAAAAATTGTAAACTGGATTCTGTCCCTATAGTAGCATGCAAAATCATCAATGATGAATTAGGCTGTTTCAAACTGAATAAAAAAAAAAATTACTCTGCATCTAGCCTGAGGCTAAAAGAACTGTAAAATGATTTGTTATATGACGTTTCATTTTTCAGCGAACGTTTTAGAAAATATCCCCACCTCATGCTTCTGGACCTGCGTAAAGGGCAAAAAAAAGTATTGGTTTCCGTACCCTAGACAATACATAAAATGAATAATACGTGGCAACAGATATCTCAGATTATATTTAGCTTTATCCTAGAACCTGCCTACGCTATCTTTTCGGCTAAAACATTAAACTAATTTTTTTTTTCTTCTTAGTGAAATCTTAATTGATGTTTTAATTTAATTTTCTGGTATAGGAATTTAAAAAACTGTGTTAGGATTAACGGAAAATTATTACTTTTCACAGTTTCCCTCTAGAATAGAGAGTTTTGCATACAATTCTTTTGCTAGCATTCTTTGTAATTTATGAACTCGTCAGCACTATTTTCATGTATCAAACTATTTTTGAAGTTTGATGATAATTTGTAAAAAAAATTACCCCATCTTTTTCTTTTCTTTGGAAGTGAGTTTCTAAAAATACTTTATTGTTATACATCTACATCTAATAATAAGCTTTCTTTCTAGTCTCAAGAGTACAGGTTGTGTTTCAACATTAATAAGATGGGATATTATATTGTATATCAAAATAAGGGTTTTGATAAATAGCCTGCTGGATACAAATCAGCTTTAATAGTTACCATCAAGGCTGGTCACGCGATCTCTGCTTACATGAGAGGCAGTCTTCTTTTTTTTTTTTTAATTAATTGAGACGAATGAAATGGAAACATAGACAAAATAAAATTATATTTTATCATAAGTTAAATAAAGAGATTAATCTGTATAGGCGTTGATCCCTCGTTGAAGGAAAAGTTTAAAAAATTATTATTACAAAAGTTTTGGTAAATTAAAATTCTTGTTCTTATATTATTTTTAATGCATTGTTACCAATAAAAGTCAAGAAGATTGGTTTTGTTCTCAAACAAAGGAAGAAGGTTTTTTGACACAGCTACCCAACTGAATTCCAAGCTTAGACAAATGAATTTTCTAAAATTTGTCCAAAATTTTTAACTATTCCGGCGTGATTTGGTAGGCAAATAGGATGAAACAGCATGTTTCTCCCGGTTCATCCCTGCTGTTATATTTACCAGAGTTTAATATTTGTTGACAATTATTAAAACGATTTTCTTAGACAACGTGTTTTACATTTTATAGCTTTAATATTTTTTACCTTGAAATCTACATTTAAACTTCTTCCCCAAAAAGTAGCCGTTTAAAACTATTTCCGTCAAAGATGTCGGGCTCCTGTTTCAAGTAACTTAAAAACGTTCCTGTAAAAGCATTTAAAATTCCTTTTTCTTCATTTTTCATTGAAATGCATCCTTAGCCAGTGGAAAATAAGAAAGCAGTTTCCTCGGTTGAATGTTTATCACCA
The DNA here is from genome assembly GCF_047948215.1 of Lycorma delicatula. NCBI lineage: Eukaryota > Metazoa > Arthropoda > Insecta > Hemiptera > Fulgoridae > Lycorma > Lycorma delicatula. The sequence continues at coordinate 197,987,607 of NC_134457.1, read as the reverse complement.
TTTAAAAAATTTTAAAACTTTTTTCAAACTTAATATTTTTTTAATTTATTTATTTTTTGTCACATTAACAATTAAAGTCATTAGTGACTTATCAGTGTAATGTAACATACCGGTAAACGTGTAGTCTTGATCAAACTCAGGCCGACAATTCCTGAGACTTATGGCTAATTGAAAAACCCATCCACGAAATAACTTCGGTATCCACGATCTAGTATTCAAATCCCAGTAAAAGCAACTACCATTATTCGGATGTAAACCTGAGAACTCTCGACTTCGAAATCAGCTGATTTACGACGACTAGTTTACCGCTAGACCAAGCCGGTGGGTTTTTTTTGTTTAACCTCCGGTACCACCGTTAAGTACTGCTTCAGAGGATGAGATGAATGATTGATTTATAGCGTGTATGAAAATGCCATGCCTGACCGGGATTCGAACCCGGGACCTCCGGATGAATAGGCCGAGACTCTACCACTCGCGCCACGGAGGCCGGCCGGTGGGTTATGTTTATTTTATTTAACTTTTATTTAAGAAAACCGTGGATACCGGTGTTGTTTGTTGGTTGGGTTTCAATTAACCACATACTCGAGAATGGTCGACCGGAGACTGTACAAGACTACATTTCATTTTCATTGATACATATAATTCTTCCGCTACGGTGGTTCTGCAGGCTAAACAGAAAAGAAAAAAGAGAGAACTCTCTTATTTATGTGATAGAAAATCCTTTTTTAATATAATAATAATTTGTAAAAAAAGGAAATAATTGTTCTTCTCCTTAAAACTGTTATTAAAACAATAGAAAGTTGTAAAAATAAAATTTTATGTAGAATCTTTTTTGAGTTGAAATATGAATTAGTGTTAAAATATAAAATATACCTGATATTTTAACCGTATTGAATTTTGCAATCAATATTTTTATATTTTTGCATTTAGGAATTTCTGTACAACAAACAAATATAAAAATATTGAAATGGGGTCATTTTCACTTCCTTTACGTAATCGCAAAAAATTACGTTTTCAGATTTCAACGGAAATATCTATTTTGATTATCCCTGAATCCATTTTCAGTAGTTTCGGCGTGACGAAATCTAGTTGTGCACCTCCCCATTTGATTACAATCGGCTGAACCAAAAGTGTCCAAAAAATCCCAAAATGCAAACAAATTTGAATTTTCTCTTAACTCCATTAATATGCCCTCATTGAGAGCTTTTCAATGATGTAAATGGTACTTATTTGCATTCGTTCCAAAGTTAGCTAACTGAATTTTTAATTAATGAAATATTTGGATTTATAAGGGGAAGGCACATCGGTTCGAATCAAACTTCATCTCCTTTTTTTTTAATTTTAATTTATTGATTTATTAACAGTTATTAACCTCCGAATGTAAAAAAAAATTACGAAAAATAATAGTTCAGTAATAACAATAAAAAGAATAATTATGAAAAAATATCAGAAGGTATTAGTGAAATAAAATTTTACGTACTTTTCATTTAAAAAAAAATAAGTGTATATGTAATTTAATAGGCGTACAAGGAAGTCAGTGGTATCCGCATCAGATTTTTTATAATTAATAATAATTTTCGTCTGTTATTTAACAAAACGGCTGGAGAAGTTTGAAGATATTTTTATAAAAGCTGTTAAAAATTAAGAAATTATATGGACTAATATTTTCTTATGTTGTTACATTTTCCCTTACTTATGATAAACTTAAATCAAAATTAAGTTAATCCTGAGCAAGTATATTAAATACAAAAAGATTTCATCAAATAAGGTCAGGCTTTCTTAATTTCAAACGTAACTTAGAATTCGGTCAGGTTTGTTGTAAGTTCATAATTTAAATTTGTTTAAAATTGGTTGAACTGAACTTCACGATTCGTGCATAAAAAGAAAAAAATGGGCTCTTTTTCGAATTTGTGTGAAATACGAAGTTATTTTGAATTATATGAATTCTTAGCAGTATCCATAAAGAAACTTCCATTTTATATTTGTAATTTGTGTAAAAATTGTAAAATATCTAGCCGTTAAATATTTATAAATCGATTTTTTTTTGCTTTTTTATTATTTATTTGAAAACGGTAGAATTAGGTCGGTGTGCGGTAGTATTTATATACCAGTTTATTAGTGAGAAAATAGCTGAGCATCAGTACTGCTGTTCATTAGTGAGGCCGTAAGTTGTAGTTAATCCCTACAAACTGCACTGTCCGACTGAGTTAGCTGCTCATTAGATATCGTACAAATCTCATAAACTAAACCGACTGGCCTCCTTAATTACGTGTATATTTCTCATAACGGTGCCAGATACTACCCTAATGTATAGTTTATATTGTATATTTTGTTATATTACCTTAATAATAATCCTTCTAATAATTATTATCTAACTTTTTATACCGTTTTAATATTTTGTACTTTTTTCAAGATTCGATTATCCGATTTAATAGGTGTGTGTTTCTGAGTAAATAAGTTATACTGTAACGTTAAAAGTAACATTTTTTAATTGATTATTAATTCACCACGAAAGTTTTTTGCATGAGAATAAAAAGTGGAAAATATTTAGTAGTGAATGTAAAATGCCATGCCTAAATGGAATTCGAAATCGGGATCTTCCGGACGAAAGAGTGGACGCTTTTACCATTCTGCGCGAATTTTGATACTTTTATATACGTTGTTTATAATATGTGTATTCATATTTTGACTTCCTTGTACTAAGTAAAGGAAAATATTGTGATCGCAAAAAATTTCGGTTTTCAGATTTCAATGGAAATATCCATTTTGACTAGTTTTTGATGACGTCTGTACGTATGTATGCATCTCGCATAACTCAAAAACAATTGGCCGTAGGATGTTGAAATTTTAGATTTAGGGCTGTTGTATCTTCTAATTGTGCACCTCTCCTTTTGATTGCAATTGACGGGATCAAAAGTGTTAAAAAAGTCAAAAATCCAAAAACTTTGCAGTAAATCCAAAAACTGCAGTAATAAGCCCTCATTGAAAGCTTTTCAACGTTATATATCATAAGTAGTACTTATTTTCATTGGTTCCAGGGTTATAACCAAATAAAATTTTAAATAATGAAATATTCGGATCTTATAAGGGAAAGGCACATCGATTCGAATCAGAGTTCATCCTTTTTTAACGTTTTTTTTTTTTTAATTTAAATATATTGATTTATTAATAATTATTAGCCTCTGATTGTAAAAAAGGTTTTACCATAAATAATAATTTAATAATTATCTAAAATTAAAACAAAAAATATCAGAAGTTATTAATGAAATAAAATTTTATTTACTTTTCATTTAAAAAAAAATATGTATATGTAATTTAATAGGCGTACAAAGAAGTCACGTGGTGTTCACATCAGATTTTTTGTATTGTTTATCTATTGTTTTTCTATTACTAATATTTGTATATGATATTTCATGGTAATCTGTTAAAACTTAATGACAGTTTTTTATTGTTGTAATGTAAAGCTCTCAAGTTGGTCGCAAAAGTTTCCCGGTTGTATTTAATCCTACTTCTTCTCAGTGTTTTCAGAAGCCCTCCCCCATTGGCTTCTCCATTATAATTTATTTGCATTTATACTTAAAAATCTCAATAAATTTAAATCCCTGACCATTTACATAAATTTGTATCGATTAGGGGAATGAAGGAGGTTTCTTCAGTTTTTTTTTACCACTAAGTTTGAAAAGTGCCTCACAAACTTTTCATTACTATATATTTGTCATGTAACCCATGAGAATAACCTCTCTCACCCTTTGGCCCAATATTTTTGATTGAAACAAATTTTTTAAAAATTGCTTACATTACTACTTGGACTTTTATTAAAGTTGACTGGTGAATTTTCCACTGAAATGCACCTACGTTGAGATATAGTCATGAATGAAAGGAGAATTTCCCCCATATCATTTAACACCCATATATATAAAAAAATAAGAATCACATACTAAATCTCATGATTCATTTGTTCACCCTTTCCACAGATTAACTAAAATGGAGTAATATTTTTTATGTTGTTACTTTTTTCACATACATGATCACATACATTGTAGATACAAAATTATATGCTGTTTTTTTTTTGTTTTTTGCATTTTGGAGTCTGTGAACATAAAAGTTGAAAATTTAAAAAATAACCTGAAATTTTGATTCATTAAAATATCTTAAAATTATTATTTTTTTTTTTTAATAGCGGAAAGTAAAAATGTGGATTATTTTAAAATTTAGGATTATTACTGATTCAAGAGTATATATATGTGTGGTTCAATCAATAATATACTCCTATATGTAGCTAAGATGAGGTCTCCGAGTTCGATTCCCGGCATGTATTTAAAGCTAAGACTTTCAAGATCTACCAGTCAATCAAAGCCATATCCAAAAAAAAAAAGGTTAACCTTGATGAGGTAAACAACAGAAGAAGGTAAGCCTTAACGAAGCAATAAAATTTCTAACGAGTACGTACGCTGCCGAATTTTTATATTTCATGTTTTGACATCCTTTAAATTAAAAATCTGTTGTGGACACTACATGACTTCCATGTACGCCTATTAAATTACATATACACATTTTTTTTAAAATGATAAATACATAATATTTTATTTCATTAATAACTTCTGATATTTTTTCATATATTTTTTTTTTATTGTTATTATTGAATTTTTATTTATCGCAAATTTTTTTACCATCAAAGGTTAATTTATTATTAATAAATCAACATATTTAAATTAAAAGAAAATATTTAAAGAGAAAGGAGATGGAGTCTGATTTCAAGCGATTTACCTTGTAAGATCCAAATATTTCGTTAATTAAAATTTTATTTCGCTATAACTCTGGAACTAATAAAAGACCATTTATGATGTATGACTGAAAAGCTCTCAATGAGGGTTTATTACAGCAGTTAAGAAAAAGTCCAAAATCAAATTTTTTGGATTTTGGAATCTTTTGGTTCAGTCGATTGCAATAAAAAGGGGAGGTGAACTACTAGATGTTACAACAGTCCTAAATCCAAAATTTCAACATCCTACGTCTAATCGTTTTTGAGTTATGCGAGATACGTACGTATGTACGTCACGCCGAAACTAGTGAAAATGGATATTTCCGTTGAAATCTAAAAACCGAAATTTTTTGCGATCACAACACTTCCTTTCTTCGAACAAAGCAGTAAAAATACAGTTCTGAAATATTCAGAAAACTACGTATATTCATTTGAATTTATAAGTGTTGGTCTGTGGTGTTTTAAATCTTAAAATGATTTATTCTTGAAATTTCGTTCCGTAATTTTTTATTAAGAAGTCCGATTGTATTATATATTTCGTTTTAAATCGAGTTGTGGAATGAAACTTAATATGATCAAATAGAAAATTATATGCTTATTTTCAATGAATAATTTGTATAAATGAAGTATTGAATTGTTTTTTTTTTTTTTTTCTGTTTTTATTTACTAGTAAGTACATCTGCCTTCCAGTTGAAGTTATTTTTATGAATTATTGTTTAGTTTAATATAACCTGAAAATAGTTTCATCCTTCATCACAGAAGTTGAGAATGAATTTTTTAATGTTAATTTTCTGTTTTTTATTTTTTTTATTGCAAATAACCGAAACATTGTTTTATTTGATTTAATCCTATATCTGTAGAAAGACGCTATACAACTGAATTCAGTTCAAGTTAATTTTATTAATGATTTAAAAAAGTGTGCTATTTTTTTTCTTTTTAACAGATTCAAATAAGGAAGTTATGTATTCGACCCGTATATTTTTTTTATCTTTGTTTGCGCATAATGTTTTTTTATTAATTCGATTGAAATAAATTTTATTGCAATCGACGCAGCTTCTTTTCGCGGTGGTATCATGAGTTGAAAAAAATTTAACACCTAAAAATCGGTCTGAAAATGTGCAAAATCGTTTTTTCGCCTTCCGGCGGGTAATTAGGGACAGTGGGAATCGTGATATCCTATATGTATACATCAGGTTAAATGATGTCATTTGTAGGACAGTTATGTAAGTTTCTGTGCAAGATATGTAGCACCGTTATTAAAATCATAAAAAATGGAGAAATATCGTCTTAAACCTTTCAGACTCATACATTTTATATATATGTATGTATATATATTGTCATCAAATTGCTTCGACGGTTCGTATTTCATAACCTTGTGGTGGCCCTGAAAATGGCCGTTTTTTGCGTTAGCTCTGAGAAGAGCTGTTGTTTCCGGAAGCTGGTCTCCGACGAAGTCGGGGAGTTGCGGCTCGTCCATTGAAGTCCGACCGAGCTTTCCCTCAGCGGCAGTTGGGTCCCCACTACAGCGTGGCAGTGGTGGCCCCCAGAGCACTGCAGTGTCGGGTTGGCGTCGGTCGATCTTCGCCGGCGCGGCCAAGGCGGTTTTGCCCGAGCGATCCCACGCAGGGCCGGCTCCTGCGGCTGAGTCTGCCGGCCAGGGCGATTGAAGCCGGGCGAGCTGGAGCTAGAGCGGGAAGGTAGCGTCCGCATCCAGCGACTCCCTCGGCGGGCCGAGCAGGTCTGCTGCTCCGGCGGGGATGTTGGCATCCGCTAGGAGGTCCCACGCTGAGCCGGCCAGGGAACTTTTGTCTTCTTCCATTTTCTTCTTCTTGGTCTTCTGCAGATGGTGGTCGACGATGAATTACAAATTCACTCTCGTGCACGCTCTTTTTTATTTGAGCCTGAGAGTGGTGGGGCTGCAGCGCCGCTATGGTGGAAGAACTACGCGGTCATCTGCGCGGTGGGAGTGATGTCTGTATCACTGTACGTTCCGCTCACATCGTTGCTACCGTTATCGCCCGCCGATATTAAATTAGGCATATATGTGGTAACAATATATATATATATATATATATATATATACTTCTAATTTTTAATTTTTTAGATTAGATATTAGAACAGTAATCGTTAAATTTTAAATTATGTGCGAATAATTTGAAAGTTCAGAAAAATTATTGCCAGATTTATATAAGAATATATATATTGTGCATAACAATATATTTTTGTAGTGATTAAAATAGCTTCTTCTGTTGAAAACCAGACGTATCGACTGTCGTTTTTCCTTTCTGGTATATTTTTCGATCGATCGAGGTGTTGGATAAAATAAGAGCTAAACTGTTTTATAAAATAAAAATTTTTGATGTAGATGAAAAAAAATTTTCTCACGTTGATCTAAACATTTTTCGGACCTTTCTTAATAAATGAATAACGTACGTATCTGATAAAAAAAGGCTTTTTGTTTGATTGACCGTAGAATTCTTTTAGTATCATCTTTCGAGGATAAAACATTTTTGTTTTAATTTTATTATATTTTTTACTTTCTTTTTATGTTTTATTTATACAATACCGCCTCTCTTAACCGAGGTAATTGGAGGTGTTGCGGGCTGGGAAAACGGAATCCACGGTTAGCAGAGACCTTAAGTTTCGTTCTTGAATTCGGGGAACAAACCATCCATATTAATATTGAATTGGTCGCGGAATAAGCAACAAACTAAAAATGATTTTAACAAGTTTATTAGTTTATTCTACTTATTTATTATAATTACTTATTATAATTATTTTATTTATTATAATTATCAATAGTTGCTAATCACTCTCGCATCGACTCACATAAACTTAGTTTGATTTTTTAATGAAAACGTCTGTCACCTTCTTTTGTCTTATCTGAGTAACACGGTCCATAGCAACGCGATCACGCCAGTTTCGTACTACCGTTAAGTCAAGGAAAGGAACATCGTTTTGTTGTTCTAAATATTAGAGCGTTTTTGTGAGAAACACAGTCCCTTCATTGTGACTATCTTGTTCATTTTCATCACTGCAGATTTCATTAATTCTTCTTCTGTCACAACTTTCACAATCTCGTCATCATAAATTTTAAATGTCGGTTTCTTTGAATCAGATTCTAACCAGTTTTGCACTTCACTTTCCTTTACAATTTCAGATCCCGGTGTAAATGTATTTTCTAATAAAGCATAAAACTCCTTATTCGATTGCATAGTATACAAAATTTTCTGATTGTTAACCTGTCGAATTTCTGGTCATATTTTTGTAAATTAAATATTGATGGTTGTTTGATCGATTGAATTCCACGATTCTGCCAACCAGTGGCGGCTCGCGTAAGTCACTGTAGAACTGTAGCACTCCCTATTTCTACTTTATATTTTCGGTAACATTTAATATAATGAGTCCTTTTTTCATTAATTCTTTCTTTATACTTGTATAATCCTTAAGCTTAATATCAGTAGCCATCGCCCAGTTTATGAAAAAGATACAAAAATCTGTGTATGGAACTGTGCGCTTCACAGTTCTAGCGGCGTGTTGTATGCATGCGCACATAGGTAGGTACACGCATGACTGCGAGGGAGAAAGAGCACTGTCGGTCTCGCAGTGCCGACCCGGGCGTGCTGGTGAAAGGTAGTTTTTTTTTTACTCCGCTTGTGTATTGTTTAAAAACCGTGTACAAAATTCTTGATTGTGATAAAGTGTAGAATTAGATTATTATCCTGCTTCCAGATATTCTATATGATTCATTTTTTCGGTTCTTTTATTTTACAAAAAACTTTAACCATGGCCTTGAAAAGGCCCAGAAAAAAATTTTCTGGAGCAGAACCCCCACTAATTTTAGTTACGAGCCGCCAATGCTGCCAACATAAACCCCAAAGGTTCTTCGTTGCCTGCACCACAAGGAAACGGCATCATCTAAAGCAGGGGTCGGCAACGGGGCGCCCGCGGGTGCCATGGCGGTTTCGATGAGATTTTTATACACCCTCATTATATTACTCATCTACCAAGGCCAATAACCGTATCGGGGTCGCGCGAATATAAGGCAAAATAATTGCGCTAGCTCATTGCCAGCAAATTGCAATCAAGGTCATACACTGACAAACTTGCTGCTTAGCAGGTAGAAATATTCTCGCTTCTGATAAATTTGGTAGTATGTTTTACGTATTCTGAGTTTTACGTATTTTGAGTGTTATCATTATTGACTATATTTTATTATTTACATACTATTATTAACCATATCACGCAAGATAGTTGCTTTTTTGACTGCCAAATACTTTTCGTACTGGTTAAATGGATTTTATAAATAACCCATCGCAAGTAATTGTAAAAGACAACGAATTTATTGTTTTAATGTTGACTGGGAAGAATAATTTTGTTTTATTGGCTTTAAAGGCAATTGTATCTGCTTATTGTGTAATAATTGTGTGGCGCCCCGAATAACTTTTGAATTTATTTTGCGCTCTTACTGACAAAATGTTTGCCGACCCCTGATCTAAAGTGTCCTGAACAGGCTTCTTCAGCGTAGATAGTTCATTTAAAAACTTTTCGGGCACTTTTGAACCATATTCTTCAATTTCTTTTTTGTTTCGTTTCCAACCGCCGACGGTTGTTTCTCCGACACCAAACTCATAAGCAAATTTTTTAATCGATTTTCCGGCATTTATTCTTTTAATTGTTTTTAATTTTTTGTCGTTGACACTACCACCCGTTTTCGTTTTGTGTTAGTAATATCTTTGCTATCGCTAGCCATTATAATATAATAAAATTATAAGCAATTATAACATTATAACACAATAACCACAATACAGTACGTACGTACAAGTAAACAACAGTATACAGCTACTACACTGTATTACAGCGCAGTAGATACACACTTACAAAATATAGACCGATCATTACGGGTGTAGTAGGTAACGGAAACTAAAGAGATTTATTATTTTGCTTACTGCTACGCGCTGTCAATACGCAATAGTAATTACGTATAACGAATAATCTTCAGTAATAGCCTACAATAAAATTCGTACCGGAGTAAACGGCCCTCGGTTATTTCTTTTTTTTGTTTTACTGTTCTTCAGACTTTTTGTACTTGAGGCTAAATACGGATTTACTTAATGATTTGTAGCAAAGTGGAAAGATGCCATGCCTGAGCGGGATTCGAACTCGCAACCGCCGGATGAAAGGCCAAGACGCTACTCGATCATGGCGGTCGGTCATATTGGTGGGGACCTCGGTTTCGGTTAAGGGAGGCCCTACTGTGTGTGTATGTATGTATATATATGTAATTAATTAAATTATACATTAATTTTTTTGTTTTTTATGACAATCCTTTAATATCAACGAATATTCAAAGTTCTATTTTTGTCTTTATTAAATGACCTGTTGGCCTGAGTTACTTACCGTCGTGTCAGGAAGCTATGCTCCCTTGTTCTCCAGCAACTAAACGAATTAATGTGTAGTACTCGCCCTCTATTTTGAGATGTTCTCAGCGATTTATTTATTTTTCTTAAATTGATCTGTCTTAATTTTTTATCAGTGTTTTGATCTAAGGGTTGAATCACATTTCTGCTAATTTCTTACCTTACTCGAATAAATCTACATATCCTATCCTACTTTTAAATTAGTCTGTTAGTTTATAAATAAAAGAATTTTGGACATGGTTTAACCCGTTTTTCTATTTATACTTTGCATAATTATGAAATAATGTCTTTTATATAACCCATATTATAGATAATATCAGTATGTTTTGTTTTTGATGTTTAAAATATTACCTAAGGGTGAATTAATAGAGATGATTGTTATTAATAAATTCCATTTAGAGCTTTTATTATGGATTTAGAAATTGTCATTTAAATATATCACTATTTATCATCAAAGATACTTTATTTATTCGACATTTAATTCGGTACATAATGATGATGTTTTAATCCTGATTATTTTAATAATGAATATAATTAATTAAAAAATTGTGTATAATGTTTAATGAAAATAAAATTATTTTTTCAGGGAGGTTTCTATCAAATTTTTCTGATATATTTCTTTGATTAGAATTATAAAAAAAATTCATCTTAACATAGTCCCGGTAATGTTTTCGAGTCACGGCTAACGAAAAAAATTTTGTTCTGATTTGCGTTTCAAAAATGAATTAAAATACAACTACGCTGAAATTCTTGTTCTTAATTACTGGTTTGCTTGGCATTTCTCCCGCCACCGCCCCATTCGGTCGCCCTAAAGCAGAAGGCCGAATGTCTGTACCACAAACGGCTACTAAGCCTCGAAACAGTTTAGCGACCAGTGTTCTAAATAGCTCCTAGAGCTTACCTAACAGCGTGAGTGGATTAAGCGCGGTGCCATACACTACCGGCTTACGTGTCCCAACCGCTCACTTGTCATATATTTACTAAAATGGGTAGACGCACCCACCAACCGGGTGGGTTGACTGTACAAGTCTACACTTCCAACCCATCGTGTTGACTGTACAAGACTATATTTCATTTACACTCATACATATCATCTTCATTTATCCTCCGGGACCTATCGCCAGGTAATTCCCGGAGGTAAACAGAAAAAAAATCATTTTATCCTAGTTATTTTTGAGATTGACGGTATTGGTGTTTTTCCGGGAGTGACTTATGACTCACATCAGGTCGCCTGCAATCGTTATTATATAAAATATTACTACTAAATCTATACACAAGATGATATACTGTTCACTTAAATGTTCTATTTATTTTTAAAAAATATGATGTTACTATTGTATGTTTAAGAGTTCTTAAGAAAGTCAATGAAATATCGATGAACATTAAAGTTACTATGTTTTAACTTAATTTTAATTAAGTGTATTCATAAAATTAATAAATGTAGCAATTAAAAGAACCTTTACGCTTACGTTATTAAAATTATGCATCCTATATGTTAATAATTCTTTTTAAGAATTCGTGTGAATTTATTGTTTGTTAGTTTTGTTTAAAATCCCTTGAATATTTTGTTTTGGAAAACGTAGAATATTTTCCCCGTATTCTATTGTCTAGCGTTTCATTTATAGAGTGCTTTCCGTTTTGTTTTGTTAACAACTCTTTTGAATTATGACTTCATTTTAATACATCTTTCAATATCCGCGTGAAACTGTAATGTTCGTCGTATCGGTGTTATTTCTAAATAAGTAACTGTATGAATGTAATAATTTTGAATTGAAAATACGGGTTTTAAACGATTAGTAATTAATACTTCGTAACGGTTTTATCGATATGCTCGTACTGTATATCTAATAAATAAACATTTTTATTTGAACCGGTGAAAAGTTTTTTTATTTAGCTCTGCGAAAGTAGTATGAGAGCAGTGTTTTTGTTAAAGATTGGCCATTGAAATTAATTTTTCACGTAATATTTATTCAACTTTAAACTTTAGGCAGCGCGTATTTAACGAGTCGGCATATCATCATGTCGCAACTACGAAGATGAAGCGGGCCAATAAATAAATAGAAGTCTGCAGGGATGGCTGGTTGCAGCGCTCCTGGCGAAACAATAACTGGGAAGGTGCGCTTAAAGGAAATTTATTCATAAAAGCTCCGGGCTGCTGCCGGTGTATTGTAATGGGTCGGAGTGCGGTGTAAGGGAGAAATGCACGGCCAGGTGTGTTCGCCGCCGTTGCCGTCTCTGCTTGTGTGCGCGCGGGACACCAGAATGCCGGTGTAGTCGTAAAAACACTAAGACTACTACACTGTTGGCATTATTACACAGTCCTACCGTATTATTGCAGACATCCCACCCCTAGTAAAGTGCTTTAAAACATTCATTATGCAAACTTACCGCCTGTATTTTCTAATAATATTATTAGTAAAGGGAAAATTCTTTTAACTAAATGCGCAATGGTTAGCAGGGATTACTTGATAATTCTATTCTTGTTGGCTACTGCTTATCACAAATCACAAAAAATGTCAACTTTCCGTATCTTCTTTCGTTTAAAGAATGTTTTTACCCGTTGTATAACCTAATTTTTATGGAGATAATATTTTAATCGAATTCAACAAATTATATAATTAGTATTATTTAGCATAGTATAATTGGATTTTATGTGTCGCCTAATTATTATTTGTCGTATTTGGGTAAAGTAGATTAATTCAATTTAAAAGCAAATGATTTATCAGACATTAATTATTTTAATTGTTTACATAAAGAATAGTATATACTGATTGAAGGATTGATGCGCATTTACATAATAAGTGTCAGGATGTGGTAGGAATAATGAAAGTATAATCAATAATTAAAACACCTTCTCGCCAATAATCTTTTATATACGTTCAGCACTTTCAGAATAAAATAACGATTGAGACAATCATAATGATAGGACGTTAAGTCGACATAATTTTAAACATTTGATGACCTAATTTTGAATGTAATTTAAGAAAAGGAAATTTAGGTGGAATAAAAAAATGTATTTGTTACTTACAAAAGAGATTTAATATAAAGCTATTACTTACATAATTGTTAAAGAATATGATCAAAATGCCCACCCCTTGCGGTTATACACACACGGACTTTTTTCAGCATATTAACAGAAACCTTTTTAGGAGTTGCATTGGAAATATTCGTGATAAGTCTGTAATATTGATTTTAAGTTCATCAATAGTGTGAGGATTGTTTTTGAAGGCTCGGACTTAATATAGCCCCACAAAATGTAGTCAGAAGATGTGAGGTCTTGGGACCTTGAAGGCCATAAGCCCTCGCTTTTTATTCGGTCATTAAAGAACTCTTGCAGAAAATCCACGGTTTCTCGAGACGTGTGGCATGTAGCGCCGTTTTGCTGAAACCACCAATACCGTTCTTGAGGTTTTGGGACAGGAGGGACACAAATTGCCGCACAATATTCCTGTATACTTCACCATTTACTGTCTGTTCGAAGAATATGGGTCCGACTATGCGATGACGAGGTATCGCACACCACACACCAATCTTTTCAGGATGTGAAAAAGATTTGTCTTGTAAAGCGTTAGGATTTTCAACCGCCCAAATTCGACAGTTTTGACTGTTCACATAACCATCGAGATGGATCCAAGCTTTATCACTAACGAACACGGTTTAAAAATTCGATTCGGTTATCATTTGCCAGAGACCTAAACCAACGGCAATATTGCAATCGCTTGTTTAAATCTGGAGGCTGAAGCTCTTGTACTAATCTTACGCGATACGGATACAATTTCAATTTTTTAGCAGCTTTCTGAACACTCGAATATGAGAAACCAACTTGCTTGGAAAGTTTTCGTAAACTTTTCCGTGGAGAATTGAGCAACCTTGTTTTCACATTCTCTAAAACGTCATCTGTCAAGCGAGTTGGTCGACCACTACGTTTTCTGTCGCACACTACCTGTCTCTCGAAATCGATTTGCTAGCCTAGAAATTGACATTTTTTCTGGCGGAGGAACACCAACAAATTTAATTTGAAATGATTCTTTTACACTCGCGTACGATTTCGTAGAAAAATATTGTTCAAGAATGAAAACTCGTTGTTCTATGGTAAAAGACAGTAACACGACCGGAAACGGCACAAAAGTTTACACAGCTCAAGAAGAATCAACTCACACTGCCGTATCTATACCGGTTGAGTAGCGCTACCAACTTCGTGTCACAAAACAAAATTTCCCTTTCTTAGAAAAAAATTACCAGACATTAACAATTGGATAACAGGATTAAAAATTCACCCTGTTGATCGTGGATACCGGTGTCCTTTGGTGGTTGGGTTTCAATTAACCACACATCTCAGGAACGGTTGAACTGAGACTGTTAAAGACTACACTTCATTTAGACTCATGCATATCATCTTCATTCATCCTCTGAAGTATTATCTGAAAGGTAATTACCGTAGGCTAAACAGGAAAAAAAAGAAAGCCGTAAGATGTTAAAATTTTGGATTTGGGACTTTTGTAACATCTAGTTCTGCACCAGGGTAGGTGCAGAACTCCCTCGTTTAGAGCTTTTCAACGATATATACATAAATGGTGTTTGTTTTCATTGGTTCCACCAGTTATAGCCAAATAAAATTTTGATTACTGAAATATTTAGATCTTACAAGGAGAAGGCACATCAATTCGAATCAGACTTCATGAACATTTTTGAATTTTTTTTAAAAATTTTAATATGTTGATTTATTAATAATTATTTACCACTAATTTAAAAAAAAAATTACCATAAATAATAATTCAGTAATAACAATTAAAAAAAAGAAGAAAATATGAAAAAATATCAGAAGTTAATAATGAAATTAAATTTTATGTACTTTTCATTAAAAAAAAAACAAAAAACGTGTAATGTAATTTAATAGGACTATAAAACGTCATGTAGTGTCCACATCAGATTTTTTTTTAATAAACTTTCCTAGGCATAGTAGTTGTGCAAGTGACCCCAAAAAAGTAATTTGGGGGCAATACTGAGATGGGGAAGCAGTTAAAAGTTTAAACATATCGATTTTTTATTTTTAAAAACGTTTTTAGTTTATTTAAACATAATGATAATCTTACATTTAAATTTCATCCTAAATTATCCGTACCCCAATAAAAGAAATCTTAGATAACTTTTTTCATGTGTCACTACTTTTCCCCCATATAAGAATAAATAGCCAATGGTAGGAAAGTATTACCACTTTGTTGTCTGAATTTTTTAAAGTACTTTATGTAAGTTTGGTATAATTTATTTAATGTAAGTAATAAAATATTTTAATTACTGGATAAATTATTGTTTTAATTTGAAAAGATTTCCTTCCTGATATTCTTAATTTTAAGCGTGCGTGTACAGTTTCATGCGTACGAGACAGCAGAAGTCGCTTAAGGAAACCATTTTATAACTGGGGTGTTTTATTAGGTTTCGCCGTCATATTCCACACGGGAAAAACTGGCTAACCGATAATTACTTTATTATTAGGTTGTTATTGATCTTAACTAACATCATATTAAAGAATATACCATTATTATTATTATGTATGTATACATTTTTTATGTTTAATTTTGTACAACAATTGATGTTGCGTAATTTAAGACAAACATTTTACGGTGTGACATTCGACTTTATATTTTACATGCTAAAAACCGTTGGCTAATTTATACTTTTCTAATGATAATTATTTTTAAATACTTCATGAATCAGTTTTTGTCGATATTTACATTTATTTTTGTGTAATATTATAATAATTTAAAATCAATACATTCCACCGATTATTTTTGTTTTCCAACCGCGTTGTAATAACTTACTCAGAGATCTATGTATTCTTTTAAAATAAAATGTAATTAAAAATATTAAAACCGAAAAGTAAATTTACCATCTCGGTCACTGATATAAAAAGAGAACTATTTATTTATTAATAATTGATCACTATTTCAAAATATTTTATAGATCCATTTTTAATATTACCTTTCAGTTACATTTTTTAGTGTTGTTTTTTTAATCATTAATGGGGATTCCATAGTAAGTGGAAATTATTATACATACATACATACATACGTACGTACGTACGTACAGATGTCACGACGAAACTATTCAAAACGAATTCAGGGATGGTCAAAATGGATATTTCCGTTGAAATCTGAAAACAGAGATTTTTCGCGATCGCAATACTCCCATTACTTTTTAGAAGGAAGTAAATAACCAGTCAAAAAACGAAGAGTCTTATGCTTCTGTAAAGAAATGTTTACCCGGTACTACGGCACGCATAAGTTTCTAACTCAAATATACCATAATTATGCTTTAGTTGTAGTTAAGGTATTTTTAATTTCTCGGCTACTATAGTGAGTATTCAAGATAAAATCATTGCTGTCTGTGAAAACGTGATTGATATTTGTTTCTTAAAGTTGAAATACTGATTAAATTTTTTTAAATCTGCTTTAAAAAAAGGATCAACACCCTTAAAGTAAAAAAAAATAATAATAATTTTGTATCCTTTTTTATAGTTCCGAGCTATCCACTTTTTATTATTTTTCTCTAAATGAGGCCTTATCTGGGTGAAATTAAATGTAATTCCTTAACACAAATTTGATAATCACAGAATTAAATTGAATGAATTTTCTAGTTGACAGATTTATTTAAACTATTTTTTTTGGTTTAGATAGTGAAATAAGGACGTTATAAATAGGACAGACGTAATTTTATATTTTAACTTTGAGGAGGTGGTTAAAATTTAAGCATTTTGTAAATTCCTGGTGAGAAGTTAATTTTTTATATTTATTTTTCGTGCATCTTATGTAATTAGTAATTCGTTACATAAGTTTGTCTTAATTTTGCCGTAAACAAGAGGCTTATGTGATTAAAAAAATTCTTTGTTTATCCACGAAACCTTTACCACACATTTTCAACATGTATTTTTAGTTTGGCTTACTAAAAAAAAAATGCCAAAATGTTAGAATTTGACGAAATCTTTTTCTTATCAGTATTTTTTTTCATCCTGTTTGACGTCTTATCTGTTGTTTTAGCTGTCTGTTTTACATATTTCTGTAAAAAAAAATAAATCAGCAGAATTCTGAAATTATTGGTTGTATATAAAAAAACGCGTCAACCCACACCCACTAAGCTCCTCAGAAACATGAATTGTTCCTTTTACTTTATGTATGTAGGTAACATATTTTGCCTTAAGTACATTATAAGATGTATTTTAATGCAATATGTAAGTTAATCCTGTAAAATATATGCCAGGTCGTATCTAATTATAAAGTGTATACTTTACCAGTGTCTAATTTACCATCTCAGTTTCTGATATTCTGAAAGTTTTAATGTAGTTTACGCTACAATCCACATTTATACTTATTTAGTTAAATTCTTTTTACGTGAAATTAAAAAAAAATAAAACATTCTTTTACGTATTTAGTGCAACTCTTATTTTTGATTTTTTTTTTGTGACAGTTAACGTTAAAATAATTCGAAATTCGATAGACTTTTATTAAATTATCATTTTAAGAATAAAAGCGTTTAATAATTTTTGAAACAAATAACCGTGTTGTTATCTGTTTAAATATTAATTTTCCAAACTCGTTTCGCTTTGTAAAAAAAAATATATGGACACCACAACATTCCTTGTACGATATTAAAATACATTTAAAAAAAAAGAAAAAACAAAATGTTATTTCATTAATAACTTCTAATTTTTTTTTCTTTTATATATATATATATATATATATATATATATATATATATATATTTTATTGTTATTACTGAATTCTAATTTATCGTAAAATGTTTTTGCAATTACAGGTTGATAACCTATATATATATAAAAATGAATGTTTGTCTGTCTGTCTGTGTCTCTTATGCCTTCCTAACCGTTAATCCGATTGCGATGAAACTTAAGTGAGTTGTGCGCACGCCCGTGAAGGTTTCTCAATTAGTTTGGACCCGCTAGGTGGCGCTGTGATCGAGATATTTTGAAAAAATGTATTTATGGTCCGATTTGTCCCATATTCAGAATATATATTAGTTATACGAAAAGATAAATTTTTGCAAAAACTATACCCGCTAGGTGGCGCCGGCGTCGTTATATTTACGAAAAAAAGAAAGAAATATACAGACTTTCTTCTTTTATAGATATAAAAGGCAATGTTCGTATGTGTGTCCCCGCTATAGACTAAAAAACTACCAGACCGATTTACGCTACTGGTCCTATTTAAAAGGAAAGAGTGTAAATGGGGAAAAGAAAAAAGAACAGGGAAAAAGAGAAGAAGGGAAAAGATAAAAAGTTGAAAGGGAAGAAGGGAAAGAGGGAAAAAGAGATAAAGTGAAAGGTTAAATTTTATGAAGTTCCGTAATGTTAATCTTTTTAATGTTTTACCAGACTTTCAATTGTATTCATTTAATATATATATATACTTAAATCTAGCAATAGCAAAGCATTGCCGGGTCTGCTAGTTATTAATAAATCCAACATGAACTTTATTTATACAATTAACATTATTACAATTTTTATACATTAACTGTAAACTACTTTTAATCATCATTTTTCGTATATGTTAATGATGAATTAAATAGGACGATGAAGTGCATCGAACGTTAAAACCAAAGAAAGAATAAAGAGATTAAGAGAAGATGATAAATATAAAGGAGATTTGGGAGTCGAAAGTTCCAGCGTTCAAGTCCTAGTAAAGTCAGTTATTTTTACACGGATTTGAATACTAGATCGTGGATACCGGTGTTCTTTGGTGGTTGGGTTTCAATTAACCACACATCTCAGGAATGGTCGAACTGAGACTGTATAAGACTACACTCATACATATCATCCTCATTCATCCTCTGAAGTATTATCTGAAAGGTAATTACCGGAGGCTAAACAGGAAAAAGAAAGAAAGTATAATCATCGGGGCATGGCATCAGGCATGGTATTTTCACACGCTACAAAAATTGTCATTCATCTCATCCTGTGAAGTAATACCTAACATTGGTCCCGGAGGTAAAAAAAAAATTATTCATCATATCCTTTCAAGGATAAATAAGACTATGTGTGGTATTAGTATGGTTCCTGGCCATTGTGGCGTCCTTGGGAACGAACGGGTTGATGAGGCTACCAAGAGAGCGGCAGTAAATGGCCTCCGAGTACAGTTGACATGTGAGATCTGTCCGTCTCTCTTCATGAGATCTGTCTGTGTAAAATTACGAGCTCAGTGGAATAAGTTCTGGGTTCTGAGTCCTCCCACGGCATTACATAACATTCGGGAGAATGTGCTCGAGAAACCTCTTTCTCCGAGTAACAGAAGAGACAAAGTCATCTTAACTCGGCTACGTATTGGACACACCAGGCTTTCCTACGCTCATCTATTTGGCTCTCCTCGACAGATCTATGAGGCGTGCAAGGTTAAATGGTCCGTGCACCATCTGCTCATTCATTGCCCAATCTTTGGAACCGTTCGACAAAACTTAGACCTGGGTTCAGATATGAAATCTCTATTAAACCGGAAAGAAGATATAAAATGTCTGTTGCGGTTCCTGTCCTATAGTGGTATGAAGAATACAATTTAGTGGTTTTTCTCTGATTTATGAATTTAAGTTTGTGTTAGTTTATTCTGTATAATTCCTGTTTCTTTATTGTTTATTTTTGTTATGATCATGTAGTGTTATTCTAGTTGCTAATGACTGTAATGGTTAATGCGATTGTAAATAAAAGCATTAAAAAAAAATTTGTAGATTCACTAAAAATTCCAGCATTATTTTTTGGTATTTAAACTAAAAATTAATTTATAAAACTGTTTTCTTTCCAAAATTTATCTTTAGTATTGTCATATGCTTGTGAATTATTACGGTTTATTAAACTCGAATTTTAAAGCGAATACTTTTCCCAGTTTTTTCCCTTACGAAAAATGTTCAATAATAATATCTTATAGTTTATTTAATAGTTTTATTTTTATTACGTACAAGACACAAGTAAAACTTTCAATTGTCAAAACCTTTTCGAAATATTACCTCTCCTCAATAATACCCTCTACTTTGGTGAAAGTTTTTCAAAAGTTTGGTTCAGTCCCACTAATATCTCAAATATAAGCCAAAAGTTTTTGAAGGAGTTACCATATGACATTAGTATTTGTAGTAATAAAAATATTTTTTCGAAAAAGATTAAAAGTTGTGTTTAATTAAAAAATTCTTTATTCCATTAGTAGATAGTGAATTACTAAATATATTAATATTACTAAATATATATCAATAATAAATATTTTAAGTTGATTCGTTTTTAGTTTTAACTTTTGATTCGCCCACTCTATACTCAGTAGAAATACCTGTGACAATGTAATTTATTTAAAAAAAAAGTAAAACAAAAACATGTTTTTTTTGTGGTAATTATAAATAAAATAGATGCCAGTATATTTCAACAATATTCTCATCTCAAAACAGAAAATCTTATTTTTAAGATTTTAATGTTTTTTAGATCCAGTTGTTCTAAAACGGTGAGAAAACATCCGAGAGAATTCATCCTTTATACCAATAGCAGTACTGTCCGTTATATATTTTCCGTAAGTCGGGTTAATTAACCGAGTTTTTTGAATTTATTTAAATGCTGTGCCTGGATAATAAATTATATCCGGTTAATAGAAATATTGGTAATTACCAAATTTATTATTATTACTTCCTCGTACGAAGCAAAATATGTATTTTGATCGCGAAAAATTTCGGTTTACAGATTTCAACGGAAATATCCATTTTTACTACTTTTGGCGTGACGACTGTACGTACCTTTGTATCTCGCATAATTTAAAAACGATTAGCCGTAGGTTGCTGAAATTCTGGATTTAGGACTGTAGTAACATCTAGTTGAGCACCTCCTCTTTTGATTGCAATCGACTGGACCAAAATTGTCTAAAAAAGCCCAAAATCCAAAATAAAATGTGGATTTTAGACATTTTCTTAACTGCAGTAATAGGTTACAATTGAGAGTTTTTCAATGATATATCATAAGTGATACTTATTTTCATTGATTTCTGAGTTATAGCCAAATAAAAGTTTAATTAATGAAATATTTGGATCTTATAGGGAGAAGAGAAACATTCGGTTCGAATTCGACTTCATCATCGTATTTTTTTTTTTTTTAATTTTTCTTTCTTTTAATTTAAATATATTGATTTATTAATAATTATTAACCTCTGGTTGTAAAAAAATTTTACAGTAAATAAGAATTCAATAATAATATAAAAAGAAATTAGAAATTATTAATGAATTAAAGTTAGATGTATTTTTTCATTTTAAAAAATATCATGTGGACACCTCATGACTTCCTTGTACGCCTATTAAATTACATATATTTTTTTATATATTTATATTTTGTATTACATATCTTTTTATTTATTTTTTCATATATATATATATTTATTATTTTTTTATTGAATTATTATTAATTGTAATAAATAATATTTTATGAATAATGTTTTATTTTTATCTTTACGGTTTTATTCTTATTTAAGAATATAATATTTTTTACCTCACTGTTAATAAAACTAGTTGATAATTTTTTTTCCTGTTAATTAATGTTTTATTGTTATTATTTTACACTGAAGATCGAATTAATTAATTAATAAAGAAAAATAATAATAATGATAAAAGTTGTAATATGACACTTATTAATTGTTCATTAGGGTGTCAGAAGATCTTAAATGAAGGAAAGAAATAATTTTTCATGATAGGGTAGAATAAAATTCTACAAAAAAGGGGCGAGACTATTAATGAGATCGAAATTATGATTTATTTAATTTTGCGTTATCTCTATCATATTTTATCATTATTGTTATTATTATTTTTTTAATAAAATATTAATTTTTGTGTGACTTATACTGCTAATGAGTTACTGTACTGATCGATCCATATTTCATTGCAAAGCAGAATACATTTTGGTACAAAACAGAATACATTATAGTACTTCATATTATTTCATTATAATGAATACAATTTGTTTAATAATCAATTAATTCTTAATGATCTCTTCAATTATTCAATACAGTCTTAGGGATGCCAGTTACATTTATCACTTTTATTTTATGTCGATTTACGAGTATAACCATTTATTTAAATTTTGTTCTTTACTAAAACAAAATTAAATCTTAAATTTTTGATATTTGATGTTTTCAATACAAAGCAATATCATTTTATTTATCTTTTCTTTGTTAGTATCTGCAAATCATGATATAAAAAAAATATGTACTTTATATTCTCTCATTTTCCATCCAGGATTTGTTATTAATTATGTATACTTCCTTTTCATTTTCCCTGTTCAGCCTCCGGGAATCACCGTTAGGTATTACTTCATAGGATGAATGAGGATGATATGTATGAGTGTAAATGAAATGTCTTGTACAATCTCAGGTTGACCATTTTTGAGATGTGTGGTTAATTGAAACCCAACCACCAAAGAACACCGGTATCCACGATCCAGTATTCAAATCCGTATAAAAGTAACTGCCTTTACTAGGACTCAAACGCTGGAACTCTCGACTTCGAAATCAGCTGATTTGCGAAGACACGTTCATCACTAGACCAACCCGGTGGGTTAAATTAATTATGCACTTAGCCTGAATGAATTGAACTTTAGTTCAAGATTTAAATTGAGTTAATTATACTGAGATAATTTCAAAATTAACTATGTAAAATTAAAATAATGTAAAAAAAAAATCATCATCACTTCCTATACGCGTTAGGTCATTGGCTGTTCCTATTTCATATTTCCCTAGGTCTGCCTCTATCGTGTTATCCACACGGAATATAAACTAGAGCTCGTTTCGGGATTCGATCTTCTTCCATACGATTCAAGTTTTCTGTCCATTTAGTCCTGGATAAATGAATCCTGTCAAAGGAAAATCTGTTCAAATCTTCATTTTATTTTAGCCAAACGTTTCAATCCGCTCAAAAAACCTCTCTCTTCTTTTTTGATGATCGTGTAATCTCGAGATTTCATCATCCAGGCTTCACTTCCATAAATTAAAATTGGCTCTGCGATTATTTAGTAAACTTTTAGCTGCCTTTCGATGCTAGCCTTATTTTTGAGATTCTTCCCAATAGTTCCACATATTGATCAAAATTTATCATTTTCTTAAAGTTAAACAACAGACCGGGTAAGTAAAGGATCGAATCTGCTCAAGGATTACCTATTTTATTTTAATATTCTTCTAACCATTTCTTTTCCCGTGTATGCCATTATTTTCCTTTTACTGATACAGATTTTACAGTTGAAATATACAGCGGACTTAACTAAATTTAAACGAACTCATTTATAATTCGTCTTCAGTTTCAACAAGGATAACCATATCATAGGCAAATAATAAATGATGAAAAAAAATTACCTAATGTCACACCAAGTGGCGCTTGTCTTTTGCATATATAGATTAAATGATCCATCAGGCTCGACTGATAAATTTTTCATATATATGCCTAACACGGGAACGAAAAGAGATATTGGAATGAAATAAAAAATGAATAAAAGTAAAATATCTTAGCTACAAATTGCAGTATTTGTTTTTCAGTATAATCCCCGTTTACACTGATACACTATTCCTAACGTGTGACAAGTGTTTGCATTCCGTCACTGAAAAATTCTGGCTGTCTTTCTCGGATCCAAGTGGCCACAGCTTCCTTCACCTCATCGTCGGTGGTGTAATTATTACCTCTGAGATAGCTCTTGTGATGAGGGAAGAAGTGGAAGTCGCACGGAGCCAAATACGGCGAGTGTAGCAGATGCGGAATAGGCTCAAACTTCAGCTTGCGGAGAGCCATCAGAGAGTTTACTCGGTACCCATCGTGCACAGATTTTACGGTAACCCAATTATTCGATAATATGGTCTACTCGTTATTTAGATATGCCTAACTAAAAACGATGCGTTATAGATGATTCCCCGGTCACTTTGAAGCAAATCGTCCTGCTTTTGATGTTTCTCGTCAGTCACAGAAACTGGTCTTCCTCTGCGAGGTCCGTCCTCAATTGTTCCTTTACCAGCTTCACATTCGCGAAAATTCAACGCGTAAATAAAAATTATATAGTATGGGCGATAAAGAACATCCTTGTCGTACCCGTAAATTAATGTTTAAAAGTTTGGTTCCTTTGATCGTTCTTATTGCTGTTCCGTTATGCAAGTTTCTAATCAGATGGATAGGTAAGCCTTTAATTTCCAATACTTGCCACAATAAACCTCTATTCACATCATCATTTTCAGGTCGACGAAAGCGTTGTGGGTTTCTAATTGAAATTTCCGTTTTTTCTCAGTTATCTCAAACTAAAAACTTTGTCCATTCAAGATCTTTTCCTTCTAAAATCACTTTCTTCCGACAATCAAACTACAGCAATCATACTCTACTGTAGTGATCTTAGAATATAGAATATACTGAAATTAATAAAGAGATGCCTCTATAATTTCGCAATTATTTCTACTCCCTTTTTTATGAATCTGTTGCACTTCAGAGATTAGTCATTCCTGAGATATCCTTAATTGCAACCAACACATGTTGATTAAATGAAAAACTCTACGTTTTAAAAGATTACTACCGTATTTAAATAATTTTTAATTAGTTCGTTATTTCCACTCGCCTATCTATTCTTAATCAATCTTAACGCTACATTTAATTCCTCCAAAATGATTAAACCAACCGTGCTGACTTAAAATCGCAATATTCTACAATATCAACTTCATGATACTCATCATACGTAACGCTACGAAAATAATTCAACCGTTCCTGTTCCGAGATCATCTCCAATTTCGCATTATCTTTTCCTCCTTATTCAATATCTTCATTTTGTATGCGTAAGTCTGTTGAACATGTAGATCATTGATTCTCAAACTGTTTTTCCCACCGCCCATATTGAGTAACTACAATTTTCCAGTGCCCCCCATAATTTTTAAACTTACCATCGGTTAAAAATAATTACAATTGCTGTTTTTAAGATGCGCTCTTAAAAACATTATTATTTTTAAACGTGGCGTATCCTATTTCTGGGTTGGAACTTACATTTTAAATTAGAGCAATTAAGACGCATATTTAATCATATTTAGAAGTATTTTTATTAAAATTGCTTTCAAAATATAACAGTTGTAACTATATAGTTATAACAACAATAGTAATAGCAAATTCAATATAATAATTAAAACAAAGCTTTGAATAGAAAAATTAAACTTACATTAA
The DNA here is from genome assembly GCF_047948215.1 of Lycorma delicatula. Classification (NCBI taxonomy): domain Eukaryota; kingdom Metazoa; phylum Arthropoda; class Insecta; order Hemiptera; family Fulgoridae; genus Lycorma; species Lycorma delicatula. Next base: position 197,962,230 of record NC_134457.1, on the reverse strand, counting down.
TGTGAAGGATAAATCTGATGTGCTTTATCGGGTTAATTAATATCAGGCTCGAATTTACTTAAAAACAGACGTAAGTAGCCGCATTCACCTAACAGCCGATTTTTTGTTTTGGTTAGCGACGTTGCTACAGCAATTAATCCTTGTTCAGAAAAATACGACGATGGAAATGCAATCAGAAATCGTTGAACAATAGACCTTAATCCAGGGTACAGTTGCGGTATTAGAAAATGATTGAGACATTTTCTTGGGTTAAACTGAGACCGGGTGATACGTGTTGCAGTCTCAATATTTAAAGATTTCAATATCTCGGCACAAAATGAACAAAAACCCAGACTGCAACGCTACATTAAAGACCTCACAATTTTTCATTAAAGCTAGATCAAAACCCTTTAATTTCCTTATTTATTTGTATGAATACGTTACTTAGATCGGAAGCATTAAAGACAAAAGTGGCCTTTCTTTTTAAAGTCGATTATTTCGGTTCAGAAAAATCGTTGAGAGACATACAAATAAATAAATTAAAGCTAAAGTTTTATGCTTTTAAACCATTTTAATGCAGTTTACTGAAAACATTTCGTTTCTCCTATGCGCTCGATCAAACACGAAGAAAATTTTTTTCACATTTTTAAACTTTTCCTCTCACTGATGTTTTCTTTTAATTTGATGGTTTTTGTAATCTGAAGTTTACTGTCAAAAAGTAGAGTATTCAAGCTTTTTTTTTTCATTCGTCTCTAAGCCTCTTGGTTGCAAAGTTAAAATGGTTTGAATACAATCATAAAATATAGGTGGTCCCTTTAATCTTTTGTACTAGTATAGTAGATATTTAAGTTTAGTTTGAAATATCAGGAAAACATAATTTTGCCTTTTTTTTAAATCAGCTATCGCCTTCCTAGATCGCCTGAACTCCCCAAATTTCTGTGGTCCTTCTACCGTCCCCCACCTGAAGGCCTCCAGCGCCCACAAGGGGGGGTTACCGCTCAATTTGAGAACGAATGATGTAGATCATGCTCCAAGAAGTGTAAATATCTTCTAGATATTTCTATGCGTTGCTTGAACAGCCCTTTTTGCAGTATTTCTCTTCTACTTGTATAACCGATAATCATACTCATATTTTGTCTGCAAATATCTGTGATACGCTCTGTTTTTTCTGTACTACCATTTCCAAGCTTTCATTCCAAACTCTTAGACCTGTCTTCCTTTCATCCTTTATGCGTTGCTCAATGCTTCCTCTGTAGTTTTCCTAATGGCTATCTTGATATTTGCCTGTTCGGTTTCTGGATGTTCACATAAATAATTATAAAACGATAAACTATAATTTTTGATAAATTACAGATTATAAGACGACTATTTTAATGTTTATTCTTAAAAATAGTTTATACTGCAGGACTTTTGCTGATTTTCAATATGATATCACTGTTTAATTGCCGATGTCGGTGTCGGAATGGTAATATCAGTGCCTTTCATCCAGAGGTCCCGGGTTCGAATGCATGACTCCTTTTCATACGTTATAAAATATTGTTTCATATTCTTACGCGCAAGCTTCAAGCTTATGTGGCTAATTAATCATCCAAAAAAAGAACACTTCATGTCCCTAAGTCTTAAATTCGCGTGTCACACTGTATTCTGCATCCTTTAATGTTTAATCTCAAAGTTCAGAAAATTAAATGTACTCTTTTTATTATTGTTATTTATAATTAAAATAAGAAATTGTCATTAAATTTAATTTTAGATCCAAAATTTTGTTTGAGGTAGTATTACAAATTTATTGTATAAGTATATAAATTTTAATTCTTGATCGTATGAAAATTGTTTCTGTGATCAGGAAATATTGTTGTCTTTATATAGATACATTAACCTTTACCTATTGGAATTTTATTTTCTGTTTGTTTTGTTTTGTCATGTATATCATGAAAAACAACTAGTTTAAAAGAAAAAAAATTCGACGCAGCTATAAATTCTTTTACTTTTAAGTCGATCCTTATGCAGTTGGTTAGTTGCAACCATTCAAGGTCGACTTCCGTCCTTTCTAATACATCTATGCGTAGACTGCCGTTAAGACGTGCCCTACATATCAATACTTTAGTATCCGAGTATTAACGATAATAGTTGCTTTTAATATTTAGAAATTATTATTATCCATATATATAAGAACATGTGAGTTATTCATTATCAACGCCCAGCAAAAACTACTGAAGGTAAATTGATGAAAATTTATATACACGTTCTTCTTACAGTGTAAGTGCACACAAATAAATTTTTTTTTTAAATTTCGAGTTTAATGTATTAAAGTGGATTTTTTAATTTTTGTTTTAAACCCGGCTTTTTTTTCATTTCTCGCTAACACTTGAAGTTATGAACTTGACTTTTGGTGTGTCTAATTCTCATGTGAATATCTAAAACATCATTTCTAGCTTTTTTGAAATTCGACCTTGAAAGAGGTGAAGAAAGGTAAAATAATTTTGAACATTGATTGTAAATTTTCATAATTGATTATACTAAAAAAGATAATCAGTAGGTTTGGACTTTCAAATACTTTTCAGGTAAATATCTAAAAACCATTTTTGGGGTTTTTGAATTTCGATTTTTCAGGGGGTGCGACGGTGTACCATGCGGTGATTCAACTAACACAGCAATTGGCACTTTTACTATATGTACGAGCGACTGGCTGCATCTGCCTCCTGTTACTTGATTAAAAAACGTAAAATAAACGAAAATTGCCGTGACGAGAAACGCAAGTATCCATGTAGTGAGGACGAAGCCGCGACGGTGAAATTAAATTACATAAAATTAATTTCTATGTAATTGTCTAATGGACGTATACAATTCCTATTTTTATTAAAATTAATTGATCGTTTAAGAAATTAATTTTTACCTCCTTGTACGAAGAAAAGGAACTATTGTGAGAAAAATTTCGCTTTTCAGAATTCAACAGAAATATCCATTTTGACCATCCCTGAATTCATTTTGAGTAGTTTCGGCGTGACGTATATATCTCGCTCGCATAACTCAAAAACGATTAGCCGTAGGATGTTGAAATTTTGGATTTAGGCCTGTTGTAACATCTATTTGTGTACCACCCCTTTTGATTGCAATCGACTGGACCCAAAAGTGTCCAGAATAGCCCGAAATCCAAAATATTTGGATTTTGGACATTTTCTTAACTGCAGTAATAAGCCCTCATTGAGAGCTTTTCAACGATTTATCATAAATGTTACTTATTTTCATTGGTTCCAGAATTATAGCCAAATAAGATTTTAATTAATGAAATATTTGGATCTTTCAGGAGGAAGGAACATCGGTTCGAATTCGACTTCATCTCCGTATTTTTTTTTTAACTTTTCTTTCTTTTAATTTAAATATATTGATTTATTAATAATTAATTTCTAATTTAAAAAAAAAATTATAATAAATAACAATTCAGTAATAAAAAAAAGAAAAGTTATTAATGAAATAAAATTTTATGTACTTTTCATTTAAAAAAAGTGTGTATTTTTAGTTTAATAGGTATACTAGGAAGTCATGTAGTGTCCACATCAGATTTTTATTTTTCTGGTTCTGTCTTCAGAGTCGAAATGTAAATTGTAAAAATAAATACTAAAATGTTAATGTAAGGTACAAAAATGTAATTTACGAAATGTAAATGTAAAATAATTATTAATTTCATTTTCATCGGTTTTACATTTATTTTTTGATAAAATTATTTTAAAATTATAAAAAATTGTTGGCGTATGATGATTTTTTATTATTCTTTTAGGAATAGATGATTAAGTAGCACAAGCGTTGATACCGATATTACTACAAGAAAAATTATTACTGAAAATGCCGGCTTTTTTGTAGTATAAAAATACTGTATTAAAAATTTGTTAAGAAGGTTCTCTTGTTTGGTAACTTACAGCTAAAAATAGATAGAACGTTTTGAAAATGTAATCTGTTGTGTATGACCTAACTTTAATGAGTTTATTGTTGGTGGGCTACATTTAGAAATTTTTTTTTTTACAAAGATTCACTTTAGTTTTTTATTTTTTAGAATTTTCACTTGCATTTCAAATGACTGAATGTTTCAACCAGTTTTAACTTGTTTAAAAAAACGGTTAATTGCTTTCTGTGAATTTTATCGGATACTGATTTTAATCTAAATTAATTGTTTGTTTACTGAGTTTTTCATCTTATATAATTACATTAAAATACTTCCTTTGGTAGTCCCTCTTTTTTTTCTGGAAAAAAATCTCGATATAAGGTAGTGAATATAGAAGGAAAATATTGCTACCGGTAAAATTCCCGTTGTGATGTTATTCTTTTTTGAGGTTTTAAGTACGTCTGAAACATAAGTACAAATCGAGTATTCAAAATTATATTTATATGAATGTGTTGGCTTGTATATATTTTCTTCATATATCTAGATTGCTTATTCTAAAACCATGAAATTTTATTGGACAGTTTTTCTGTGTAACAAGACTGATTTATTGTTATTAAAAAATTAAAAAATGGCTATTGGGGTGAGGATTACTAAAGGATTCTCCATGTAAAAGAGAATTTAATTTCAAAATTCGAACATTGTATCTTTAAAAAAGGATTCTTTTTTAGATTGCTTAAAATTGATGGTTTTACAAAAACTAACACCTTCAGAAATACAATCCGAACTATGATTTAATAGATTTTGGAGAAAGTACTCAACTCTAAGTTTATTTGAAGTTGTTTTTATTAATTTCCTTAATCTGTATATTATTTCAGCTGGATATAATTAACTGTTTTTCCAAAAGTGTAAGTATAAACTTTAGAAAAAAAAAATTATTCCAATACCTGCAGCTCAAAAATGGTATTTTGAAATACGAATTTTTGTAACCTTTTCCATTGTAATAGATGTAAAAATGTATTTTAATTTTATCATTGTGACGGAAAGGGGCTAATTTTAATCTTTAAACAAATGTCGTTAGTGTTCATAGATTTTAGCTGAATCAAATCTTGCTTGTAGTGAACAGATTAACGATATCGTTTTTTGGGATGAATATCACCTGTACATTTTTATACAAAATTATTTTCGGACTCGGTAAGAAAGGCATTGTAAAAATCATTTTTACTTCTTTATAGGAAGAAAAGGAAAATGATCACGAAAAATTTCGGTTTTCAGATTTCAACGGAAATTTCCATTCTGACCATGCCTGAATCCATTTTGACTAGTTTCGGCGTGACGTCTGTATGCACGTACTTATTTCGCATAACTAAAAAAAAACGAATAGCCTTAGGATGTGGAAACTTTGGATTTAGCACTGTTGTAACGTCTAGTTGTGCACCTCCCCTTTTGATTGCAATCGACTGAACCAAAAGTATCCAAAAAAGCCAAAAATAAAAAAAAAATGGATTTTGGACTTTTCTCTTAACTGCAGTAATAAGCTTTCATTGAGAGCTTTTTAACGATATATTATAAGTGATACTTATTTTCATTGGTTCCAGAATTACAGCCAATAAAAGTTTTAATTAATGAAATATTTGGATCTTACACGGGCAAGGCTCATCTGTTCGAATCAGACTTCATTTCCTTTTTTTTAATTTAATTATATTGTTTATTAATAATTATTAACCTGTGATAGTAAAAAATAGATAAATAATAATTCAATAATAATAAAAAAATATCAGAAGTTATTAATGAAATAAAATTTATGTACTTTTAAAAATGTGTATATGTAATTTAATAGGCGTACAAGGAAGTGATGTGGTGTCCACATCAGATTTTTTTATGTAAGCTTGATATTTGTTAATCGTCGTTATAGATATGCCAATTTTCTTGAGTGATTGTGTCGAGTCAGTTGCCTACAACCGTTAGATTGACACTCGGTATCTACAAACATGTGTAAGATTAATGTATTAAAAAAAAAAAAAACAAAAAAAAACTAACTTATTGATTTGTAATATATGATTGTATTTGATGTATCTGTTCAGAAATATTTTTTAGTATTGTAAGGAGACTTATGTTATAAAGTGGCCTAATTAATTTGCAGCGCCAGTACGATAATTAGCTAGTATTTTTATTAAGCATTAGACCGATTTATCAATGTGTTGTGATTTAGGATGCAATATTTATTTTTTTATTATTATTTTTTGTATGATTTAATCAAATGTGGAGTAATAATATAAAGATGTTTTAAAAAATTAAGTTCCTTATAAATGTGATTAGCTGTGACTAATTTTTAGGTCATTGCTCTGTCTATGATGTATAAAAAAAAATAAAATAAAAGTTTTTTTAATCAATATATATTCAATATTAAGAGTTTAATATTTACATTAATCCGTAAATTAATGTGAAATAAATGTAGTATTGAAAAGTAAAATTACGTAAACATTTTAATGAAGTAATCTGGGTCATCTGTTAAAATAAATTTAAGGGTAATTGAGAGTAATTTAATTGAGTAATTATAACATAGGAATGGAAATATATGTAGTTTATATAATATACATGAAGGTTATGTTTCATAAGTTAGGCAGCTGAAAAGTAATTGATAAAACTTTATTTTTATTAATGAAAATGTTATTGACTATGAGAATATATTTATTTATTCTTAAGATGTTTAAGGTATTAAAATTTATCCTTATCTGTTAAATTTTATTACCTTTTTTCTTCTTATTTATTAACGGTCCTGTAAAACGAACAATGCCATAAACAAATTGTAGCATTGTTTTTAAGTTTTTTGAATTTTTTCTATTATCCCATTATTATTATTATTATTCTTATATACTACCGTTACTTAACTGTGTACAGTTGCTGATCATGGCTACGTACGACTTCTACAATTCCGTAACGTACTGTACCACTACTAGTTTTCATATTAGAAAAAAAATTAATAAACTTTTATTAATTTTAATTCTGTTGTTAAGCCAACATATTTAGTCTGGTTGATAGTAGTTACCGCTAAAAATACTTCTTTAGTTTTGGTAATACAAACGCACTTCGTCACTACTTCAGTGAGACCTTTCGATTATTCAGAATTTTGAATAGGCCGTTACGGAACAGGAAAATTGTAAATTCATGTACGAATATTTCGTAATTTAAATTTTTTGTTCATCATAGTAATATTTAAGAAATAGTGCAAAATATTTACGTACTCAGTTGTCAGTTTAGTAATAAAAGAAAATCATTCATAACAAACGAACTTGAGACTAATTCAAAAAGTTAAATATTACTTTCCCGCCTATTGCTGTAGCCGAGCTACAGCTATAGAAGAAGTATGGTAATCGGTCCAATTTGGACATGTGCGGTTTACACCGGATCTTGACGTTTCGACAGCTGAGGAACCCATAAAGTCTTTTTGGATGTTAATGTTGGTCTGTATGTATGTGTGTGTATGTTCGGTGTTGGCCTCTGAATCACCTTATATCTCCAGAACTACTGGACGATTTTGACCAAACTTGGTCAGATAACTTATATATATATATATATATATGGAGCATTGATGGCATTAAGTTTTCAACTTAATTAAAAGGTCAAGGGAGTGAGGCTGTACAGCAAGGTCACCCTCAGTATCTCGAGATTTCTCCTATTAAGGTCCTATTTTTCTTAGGCACATTTGTTAACAATTAAAAAAAAAATATATATTTGCTAAAGCTTTTTTGTGCAAAATCCCACTCCACCCCAAAAATTGCTCTAAATAAACTAGTGGTTAAGTGAGTACAGTGTGACATTAGCACCCCCCTCTCACCACAAGAAGCGCTATTGCAACACTGACGTACAGCTGCTGTAGTCGTCTTTCTTGCTTTTTCTGTTTAGTTTCCGGAACCGCCGTAAGGTATTACTTCAGAAGAAGATATATATGAATGTAAATGAAGTGTGTAGTCTTGTACAGTCTGAGGACGACACATTCCTAAAATGTGTGGTTAATTGAAACCCAACCACCAGAGAACACCGGTATGGATGATCTAGTATTCAAATCCGTATAAACGTAGCCTCTGGCACCAGCTGTGTTCTAACGGGTGAGCGGTAAAAATTAAATAAATTAATAATATTTAAAGTGTAAAAAAGTATCCAAAAAAATTACAATGAAATTGTAATTTTTTTACCGTAACGTAAACCGTACGGTAAGAGTCTCGCAGATATCAATTTTTCCGCTCAAAAAACAAAAATTTCTGTAATATAAATAAAACTGTTTTCAGCAAAATGATACCGATATTAAAAAAGGTAAGACACTACATTTCTATTATCAAAATCTGTTATTATCAAAATCTTTGATAATCTATTAATAAATCTATTATCAAAATCTTTGTTGTCATATTTGCAACACATTCCTACTGCTCGTGATTTTTGTGTGTTTTATTAGCTTCTGTAATCTCTTGTAAATTAATACTTTAATTTTTCTTTAATGAAGTGATGGGAATTAAAATTGTTTCCTCTTCAGTATTTTCATTTACATAAGAGCATTTACTGTTAAAACAAGTTGTAGTATATTTTCTTTTAAATTTTATTATTTCAAGTACGTTATCAAGATTTTGTACGAGATCATTCGTAAATTTAAAGGTGCCGTTAAGTACTGCTACCTAGCGGCGCGATTCGTAAACCTACCTTTTTGAGGAAGAAGTAACATATTCAAGTCCCCTGAGGTGGAAGAGAAAAAATTCTAACAAAACTTGAGGTATTTTTTAAAAGTATTCTTTATTACAAATCTAACTGAACTGCAATATAATATTTTCGTGGTTATTTTTCTCCCATTTTCATTTCACTTTCAGATTAGGTCCTGTTTAGAACTGTAAACATAGTTCGTTGACTTCTCCGTGCCGTCCAGTTCTGCGGACTCTTACCGGCGAAGTTCTAATGACTTCTTGATTTAAAGTGGCCGCAAGTACAGCCACACTCGCACGAATGAAATACGGTATGCGCGTGCACTTTAGTTAGAATCATTGAATTAAATAAACAAAAAAATATTGTTTAAATAAAATAATAATATTTTAAATTAAGCTGTGTTGTAAGCAATGCATAAAAAAACCGCGTGGTGGGAAAGTCCTACAACTGTGTTGTCACCTTTTTTTTCCATTTACAGAAACAATATCATTCTGTGATGAATGAGATTTTAAGTATTCTTTATTTGTAAACGTGAATTTTGTAAACTCATTTAACGTGTTCTTAAATACGTACTCAACTGATTTAGTTATATCATTTATCGCCTTAGAAAGTTTGTTTTTTAATCTGTACTGATTTATTTATATTTCATATAATTGAAATCATTTTTATGTTTTTTTATCATTTATTAATTTTATATTTTGTCATGCGGCATGATGAAATTGTTTCTTTACCTTTTTTCTTATCTATCCGGGCTAATAATGGCGTAATTATTATTTTTTTAGTTGTGAAATCGCTCGGCTATCATTCTGATGTTATCAGTATAATGTATAATTTTTTTGTTACCTAAATAAACTATATATTTTCTATAGAAAAAGAGGCTGTGTAACGTTGCCTCATTCCTACTTGTTATTTATTGCCAGTCTTTTCTCACTTCCTTCTCTTACAGCGGTATCTAAATCTTATTAAGGTTATACTTAACCCAATCTTTTCTTTATTTCAATGAAATTTTTCAAAAATTAAATAAAAAAATTAATTTCATTCATATTATAAAATACTTTTGCAAGAATAGGCCATATTGTAATATTTTACGAGTTGATAGATGTAACTTCTATCGTTGAGAAAGGCTTCCTGTTATCTCTTATAAGTACTTTTATTACATGGTAATAACTGTATATTAAAACTTAACTATGTTTAATGATAGAAAAAAAATGTTTGTGTATAATATAATAATAGTAATAAATAATAATCAGTAAATCTTTGGAACTATATCCAGGTCAGGAAATAACTGATTTTGCTACTCCTGACTAACTAAGATTACTCTTTACTAAACCGGTTTTTCTCAATAAGGAATGGTCCAAGTCGGTTTTCAACTTACTGCGTTAGCGGTTTTTTTTTTTACAGTTGTATTAGTAAGTAATAGTCGCTTGTGTTTTGCTGGAATTAGACGTCTTGCCTATCTATTCGTATCCAACTCATATTTATCAGCGTTATTACTATTTCTGTTCAGTTTAATATTACTAGTTCCCACCGTCTTCCACTCATTATTTTCTTCATCATCTTTTCTATATTGCTTCGGAATTTCTAGTAACGAGCTATTCAGCATTCTATTTGTGATCGCGATATTTTTCATGTTTACAGATCAATAATTTATTTTTATACTTCACTTCGTGAATCTTTTAATAATATATTTTTTTTTATTGGATACATAGTGAACGTGTACCGCTTATGTTCTTAAATACTTTCAGTTAATAATTCTATTAATGGTTTGTATTAATATTTTATTATTACAATTCATTAAATATTTAATATTTTTAGACTTAACATATTTTAACAGAGTTTAAAAAGATAAGGAAATTTAAATATTACTCGTATTTATTTTGTTTATCTTAATTTATATTCAATCTTTAATCTCCAACAAATAGTCCAATTCGATAATATTTTTAAGTAGATTTCATAAGAAAGCTACCTATTGTAATGGGTACCGTGATTTGACTTCCGGAACATTTCGACATATCTTCGCGTTTCACATCCCCTAGACCCCAAAAACACCGTCAGTTCAAAAGTTTATATATATATATATATATTTCACTTGTGGGCACGGTAACTGCCGTAATTTTGCGCCAATCACTTTCAAATTTATACATAAAATATGACGATCCAAGATCTCGGTCGAGGTCGTTAATGGTCAAAATCGGACGATGGGGATGGAAATGGGAGGGCTTTTTCGAAAAAAACAAAATATTGCTATAACTTTTTATTGAGTAAAATATCGAATTCGTTTAAAGTTTCTACTATTCCTTGAATAAGGGCCTAAAACTTATGTAAGTAAATATTTTTGATATCACCAACCATTGGTCCAGGGAGTGGAAAAAATGGGGTTTCGAAGACAAAAAAATCATACCTCCCTTAATTTAAAGTAGTCGTTATTGCTCTAAATATTACCTAAAACTGTTGTCTGAAAGAATATTTGATATGACCAACCCTTACACCAAAGGATGACTAAAATGTTGCTGGGATTGTAAGAAGATGGGGCTTGTCGTATGCCAAACATGTGAAACTTTTTTTCACATTCAGCCATTGTATTGAGTAAATTTGAAGTTTTTATTAACTTTAAGGTGGAAATCTTTTTTATCCCGTACTTAGCACCGGTGAAATCTACCCCCGCCTTCCGGCGTGCCGAAAGATTTTTGTATTTTATACAGCAAGTTTCTGTAGTAGCCCTGTTATAAATTTCTTTTACATAATTTAAACTGAAAACGTTTTAAACAATATGCTTTGTCTTCATAGAAATTTTAAGATGTTTAATTTTATTTTTTGATAATTTCTTAATTTTTTCATAATTACCTGATATTATAATCGTTGTAATAATGTTATTGAAATATTAAAGAAAAATCTTTTTAGAAATTCTAAGAAGATTGAAAAATAATACATATTCCATAGAGTCTTAGTTATTGCAAGGTTTTTATGCTGTTTTTCAGCATTGTTTTCCTTAATTTTACCAAGATTTGTTATCTTCGTCTTTATTACAACCGGCTATTTTTCTCATACTTACATCGATTTTGTTGTCTAAACTCTTTTCAAATTTTAAAATAAAATAAAATTTAGGAAAAATAATAACGAAATAAAAAAATATTTGTGCCAAAACAATAAGGACGTTTTCATTTCTTTAATTTTCGACTTTTTCAAATTGGCGACAGATAAGTTTTTTGTAAAAAGGTTTGGTGAGTCATTTTAATACCTTGCGATAAAAAACTCCTCGGAAAAGTAAAAAAAATTATACTTTTTCACTTCTATGAATTTAAACGTATTGAAGGCGGTATCAAATTAAAAATTAAGGTGTTTGTTCTTATTCTTAATCATCTTCGAATAGAAGAAATGTAAAGGAAAGTTGACGGTTTTATATATATATATATTTATATTTATTGTAATATTTTAAAATCAGTTTTATTAATTCTTTTTTGTATAAAAATTAGTAGCCCCTTGCTGCTCCGCAGCTTTGGAATTGTAAAGTCATGTTATATATTTAAAGATATCGGCTAAAAACCTGTCCATTTACAACACATCTCATCCCCCAATCTGCGTGTTTTTCTCTTTCCTTGACTACGTTTTCCCGGTAAAACGCATGCTTATACTTATTACCAAAACTTTCAGACGTTTACGGGACGGATCGAGCTGACTTTTTTATTCTGCTTGCAATGGCCCGCAGATATTTCGTCGAGCATTTACGGCATTTTCCTGTGATTAATTACCTTGGAAAGGTCTTAATTAGTGGCGGCTCGCGAGTAGGCATTGTGGAACTGTAGCTCTCCCTATTTCCACTTGATATTATCGATAACATTTAGTTAAATGAGTTCTTTTTTCTTTAATTCTTTCTTTATATTTGTACAGTATATAATCCTTAACCTTAATGTCAGTAGCCATCTCCCAGTTTATGAAAAATATACAAAAATCTGTGTATGGTACTGTGCGCCCACAGTTCCAGCGACGTGGGGTTTTGGATGTTGTGCGCATGCACACATAGAAAGCTGCACGCTAGGCTGTAAGGGAGAGAAAGCACTGTCGCTCCATCAGTGCCGACCCTGGTGTGCTGGTAGAAGGTAGTTTTTTATTACTCCGCGTGTGTACGGAACTTTCCTTGTTCGTTCCCTTTTCTAGTTTAGTCTGTGGAAAGAATATGAAAGTGGTTTAGTTGTTTTTCAGTAATGATCATAAGATGGCGGAAAGCAAGGGCTCTTTGATTGCCAATCTGTCCAAAAACACGCTGGAAGGGCGAAAGAGACGGTAATTAGTAAAAACTAATTATGTATTTGTTTCTGTGTACATAGAAATTTAAATTAAGCACCATTGGATTTTATTGTTTTTAAGTGAACATTCTATTAGTTATTATCTAATAATACTAAAAAATATTATCTGTATTGACGTAATATTATTTATTCGGTTAAACTGAATACGGTTTTTAAAAACAATGTGCTTAAAAACCGTGTACCATATTCTTGAATGTGATAGAATTCTTGAAGTGTAGAATTAGATTATTATCCTGCTTCCAGCTATTCTATTTGATTCTTTTATTCAGTTCTTTTATTTTACAGAAAACTTTAACAAAAAAAAAATTTTCTGGAGCAGCACCCCCACTAATTTTAGCTACGCGAACTGCCATTGCTCCTCAATTAAGGAATAAATGAGGAGGTTTTTGAGAATTTCAAAGTGAAGACTCAAGTCTGGGGTTCGATGACGCTTGATAACATACTTGTGGGTCATTCCAAACAGAAAAAAAAATCAGCTCTATCCGTCCAGTAAAACGCCCAAACGGATTGGAAATACGTTTTCAGCCCAATTTTTTTTAATATGTGAGATTTTATTTTGTACTCTACAGTATTTGAAAGTAAAATATTCAAAGAGATTAGTTATACGTAACGGTTTAGATGGGGGGGGGGGGGGGGGTAATTACGAAATAATGTTGGAAATTGTATTTATGAAGATCACTGGTAATTGACACCCAGTTAATTTTGAATACGAATAAATAGACATGGTAAATAAACAAGGTCTCGAACATTATCACTATTGCTTTTCTGTTAATTATAACCTCGGTCTCTTCTCATTTCTCACGCACCATGTTTTATCTATTAATACACCCATTAATCCAATTTTCTTTTTATTCATGCATTTCATTAGAACGATTCTTCTAAAATATATTCCGGTAAAAAAAATAATAAATAAATAAATAAAATACGTTTTAGTTCTTGTCAAAGTTTTCATAATTTAGTTGTCGCGCAAGATGGGGATGGATTGCTGAACAGGCAATTGATTTCTTTCTACTTAACGACATCCTGCCGCAAAACATTATCCCCTTCACACAACTACTAGCAATGACAATACTACTTTAAACTTTCCAGGACTGTGCACCTATATGTTTTAAGCTTAATAAACTTTGACTTAGAATAATATAATTACTTTTTGTGTTTGTATTGACGTCAATTTTCTTTATAAGTTGAAATTGACTGGACCAAAATTCTTCAGATTTGACAGCTGACCTCAATATAAGAAGGTATTGATGCTATTAAAAGTTAAATTTGAGATCTCAAAAAGGAAGGAATATGTAGAGGAATCAAGGCATAATATATATTTTATGCTCGGACTTACATAAATTTTACTCGTAAAAGGTTACAATTTACAGTACTTGAAAAAGATAAGATTTTGTTTTGTATAATTTCTTTACGAAATTATTCTCAAATTTAAAAATAAACGTTTTAGTCGAAATTTTTTGTTTCTTCCTGACTTTTCGTTCATTATTGGTACTTATGGTTCTATTTATTAAAATGTGAATTTAAGAATTGTAAAGGATAAGTAATATTTATGTATTTAGTGGCGACTAAATCTTTTAATTTAATGTCCACCCTTCTATTTAAGTATTAAACAGATTAATTTTCCAGTAAAAATGATGTAATCCAGACAAGTAGTAATAAATGTTTCCGATTGTAACAGTCCGCTTTGTTCAACCCATCGGGTTGGTCCAGTGATGAACACGTCATCGCAAATCAGCTGATTTCGAAGTTGAGAGTTCTAAGATTCAAATCCTAGTGCAATACCTAACGGTGGTCCCGGAGGTTAAAAAGAAAAAAAAGTTCAACTACTAAAAGCAGTCACTTTTATATGGATTTGGACACTAGATTGTGTATACTGTTTTTTTTTTTTTTTTTATATGATTGGGTTTGAAATTAACCACACACATCTCAGGAACGGTAGACCTGAGGCTGTACAAGACTACACTTCATTTACATTCACATATATCATCTTCATTCATCCTCTGAAGTAATACCTTACGGTGGCTCCAAAGGTTAAACAAAAAACGAAAAGAAAGTCCGCTTCGTTCGCGGGTCTGTTTCTTCGGATGCAAAATTCCTTTACTGTTCTATGATCAGTAGCGGTTCGTAGCTAAAATTAGTGGTGATTCTGATCCAGAAAATCTTTTTCTGGGCCTTTTCAAGGCCACGGTTAAAGTTTTCTGTAAAATAAAGGAAGCGAAAAAATGAATCAAATAGAATAGCTGGAAGCAGGATAATAACAAATTCTACACTTTATCCCATTCAAGAATATGGTACACGATTATTAAGTACAACACACGCGTAGTAAAAAAAAAAATAATATAAAGGTATATTTTTATGCCAGCGTCGGCACTGCGGGATCGACAGTTCTCTCTCTCCCTCGCAGCCTCGCGTGCAGCTTCCTATGTGCGCATGCGTACAACAGCCAAACACCACGCCGCTGGAACTGTGAAGCGCACAGTTCCACATAAAGATTTTTGTATCTTTTTCATAAACTGGCGGATGGCTACTGACATTAAACTTAACGATTATATTTTGTACAAGTATAAAGAACGAATTAAAGAAAAAGGAACTCATTATATTGAATGTTATCGATAATATAAAGTGGAAATAGGGGATGCTGCAGTTCCAGAGTCACTGTGTGATATAACCGTTTGTTTCTATTGTTTCTGTTTGTTAAGAATCTGAAATTCAATTGTTCTTTCCTGATGATCCAAAGTACAAAATTTTGCATTTTCTGAAATTCAACTTCATCAAATGTTAAAATAACGTCACTATGTAGACAGATGGAGGTTTAAATATTTTTAGTTAGAAGAGAACTTCAGCAATTCTTTTGCCGATTTAAAAAAAAATGAATTGTTACACTTTTTCAGAATCTCTGCCACCGATTCACAATTTTTGAAGATTGTATTTAAATTCTTTTTTTTGCTTCACTAGGATTCGAACCTGAAAAAAATTTGTTCGTGAATCTGACCCGATATTCTAGCATTTATTTATAATTGCAGGTATTTAAAAAAATCAAATCGGTAATGCGTTCAATATTATTACTATTATATCATTACCGATTTCTTTTAAGTTTTATAATAATTTTTTTTCATAATAACTTTAAAAAATCAATATGATGTAATTAGTGCAGAATAAACAATGTGATTTTTCCCAGTATTTAATAATAAATCAATAATAATCAAATAGTAAATAATTGAAAACTATTTTACTAAATAAAAACAATTCTTATAAAAACACATCACATTGTATTTAAAAACAGTAAAAATCAAATAAAAAAATAAAAATGGAAGTAGATAAAATAGAATGAAAGCAAACAAAAAATAAAAAATATATTTAAACGTTTAATAAAATTACCGGATTAAGAAATTCAAGTCGGTTTTAAAAAAATAAATGATATTTGTTGATTATATCAACATTTAATATATATATCTGATCAATTATTATATTTTTCAAAAAACAAAAACAAAAAACTATGAATAAAACAGTTATGGAAGAATTTTTATTGACTTTTTTAGTATTTAAAAAAAAAAAGAACCGGATTTTTTTACAAAACGTCCTTAAATAAACATCTTAAATTGATTTCGTTTTTTCCTTGTTGATATAATATTCCTTTTTTATCACTATTTAAGATTCTTAATAATCATGAAATATCATGAAAGTTTCTTTTATGATTTTGTTTTCGTAGAATTCAGTTATTTACAGTTGTTTTAAATAAATATTTTACTATAAAACTAATTTTATTTATTTTAGTGTTTATTTAAATTTGTTAAATTTTTGTCGTCACGATTTCTTTGTCTGTTACGTAAAAGTAGACGGATGTAGTTTACTTGAAAAAGGATTCTTGTAGTAATAGCAATAATAACAGTAATACGATGTAACTTTTTATTTCTTATTAATTGTTACGTTATTCAGCGTGAATTAAAATGGAGTAGAAAATTACTTTAGTTTCAATATTAATTTAAAAGTTAGCGCAAATGAAGAAGGTACGCAATTATATCTTCTTAATAAGAATTCTTCCTTGTAGCATTCAACATATTCTAAAGAAACGTATCTTATCTTTTTTTATATTTATATATGAAAGCGACTTTGTTTCTTCTTTCTTTTGGCTCATTACTTCTTCTGTTCTGCTATTTTCACAAAGGAATACTAAGAACTTTTTTTTTTATATCTAATGAATATTTTTTCAACTTTTTGTTAATTATTGTTCATTGTTGCGACATGATCAGGTTTTTTTGCAGTGCGACATCGTTTAAATGTGCTTAGATTTAAATTATTGTTATTATTTCTTTTTATTTGGTTAAAAAGAAATTACGGTAATTGTTTCTATCATTAATTAAAAAAAAAAATGTAAATCTAAATCCAGTTGATCTTTTTATTTTATATTAAAATTTGTTATCTTTATTTTAACAATAAAATTTTCTGACTTCTTAGTTTATTGATTCAGGTTATACGAGTAGGAAAATAATAAGTATTTTAATTATTCCGAATAATAATCTTTTATACCTTTAAATTTTAACCTTCTGATAGGTTTATTATCACTTTAACCTTGATAATGTTGCTCGTGCTTTTATATTATTACGTTAAAATGACGTTAATGGACTATGTGAACGAACTTAATCCGGATATGTTGCGTACGCTTATTTTTATAAGGTCTTTTTTTATATTTATCATAATTGTAACCAGAATTTTTTATTTTCCTGGCATCACAGCTGTAGAGCTATGCTGCAAATAGGAAAATATGGTAATCGGTCAAAAAATTAGGTATGAGTTTTTTTTTTACATTTCATGACTTTTCATGACCCAGGAACCCCAAAAAATAAAGATGATTGGGGTTAATGTTCGTACGTACATATCGTACATATACGTATGTTAGCGTGTTTAAAGGTTAATAACTTTTGGCTGGAAAAACTAATTTTGATGAAATTTGGTATAGACTCATATATTGGACAATTTGTTGGTAGTATTTTGGGATCGTTATCTCCAAAGGGTGGGGTAGATAAATTCGAAAAAAGCTATATTTTTATTTGTTACATATTTCTTAACCAAAATGTTTTTTTATGTCTTCCTAGGCATTGTAGTAGTGCAGACAAAAACATATATATTATGCTTTGGGGGCAGTATTGGGTAGGAGCCTACGCTCAAATCAAAGTTTAAAAATATAGATTTTTGAATTTCTTAAAACCTTTATTGATTTATTTAAACTTTTAATAATAGTATTATAATAAAACTTCATCATAATTTACCTTCACCCCCAAAAGATAAATCTTAGGTAACTTTCTGTCGGTTGTATATTTTTCAGAGGAATTTTTTTTCTAAATGTAGATAAATCAAAATATTTTCTTGGAAGTTGACTTTGGGGATCACTAAAAAGTAAAAAAAAAAAAATAGATTTTTTAAAAACTTTTTCATGTATCATTTTTTTCCCACTATTTAAGAATATTACCTGCCTGAATATTAGTTAGTTTGAGGCACGCCTGCAGGGCGAGCCTCAAACTAACTAACCCAGACCGCGGATCCCGCGCCTAGTCTAAGTTTGACAACACCGTTCGCGAGTTCGAATACCTCAGAAAACGAACGAGTTGTAAGTCAAACCAGTGCTACACTCATACCAATCAAAATTATATTTACGCAGCATAGAAATTCAGACCTATACCTAATAAGTCGACCAAATTAGGTCACCTAACAAGGGGAACGTAACCTCATTCCGGTCCGCGTAGGAGCCGGGAACAAACCCCGCGTAAGTAAACCCACGGAAAGAAATCTGGACTAGTCAGATCAGGAGATGTTGGTGGCCCCAATTGATTACAATTGATTGTTCCACTGAAAAAATACTGTAGCAAATTCATAGTAGAGCGAACTGTACGGCAAATGGCGTTGTCCTGTTGCAGTAAGGTTAATAAGCATTTTGATAATTTCTTGGTATACGACAGCATCCACAGTATTTTAATAAAAAAATCTGATTTGGACAACACTTGACTTCCTTGTACCCCTGTTAAATTATACGAGGTGCGACAATAAAGTAATGAGACTGATTTTTCTTTGCAAGATGTGGCAACTCTGCAGCTTGCGTAGGCACACCATCTTTGACCTTGGTCTATAAGCTATTTCTAGTCCAAGCGGCACATTGATACTACTGTTCAGTCGTGAGTTGTGCTGTAATAAATGAACACGTGTTTGTGTCTCTCGTCACAGAAATGAAACCGCAAAATATTGCGCAACAGTATGCCATTTCTTTTTGCGTTAAATTGGGGGAAAACGCGACGACAACTTATGGTAAGCTTCAGAAGGCTTTTGGAGAGGAGGTTATGTCAAGAGCTCAAGTTTTTCGGTGGCATAAAATTTTTAGTGAAGGCAGAACGAATGTTGAAGATGAAGACCGCAGTGGACGACCATCAACCTCACGGTCAGATGTCAACTTGACCAGGGTGCGTGAAACCGTACGATCTGATCGAAGATTATCCGTGAAAATGATTGCAGAAGCACTCAACATCAATCGAGAAACGGTTCGTCTAATATTAACTGAAGATCTTGGTATGAGAAAGATTTGTGCAAAAATGGTCCCCACAAATCTCACACAACAGCGAGAAACACGGAAAAATGTGGCAGCCGATCTGTTAGAGCAAACGTAAATCAATCCAGATTTATTGAGCCGTGTTATCACTGGTGATGAAGGTTGGTTTTTTCAATACGATCCAGAGACAAAACGCCAAAGTTCGCAATGTTGCTCAAAGGGATCACCCAGACCAAAAAAAGCTCGCATGTCGATGTCAAAAGTGAAATGCATGCTTGTGTGCTTCTTCGATTCCAAGGGAATTGTTCATAAAGAGTGGGTGCCTCCTGGACAAATAGTTAACCAATATTTCTACAAAGAAATTTTAGAAAGACTTCGTAAACGAGTTCTTCGTGTCCGTGCCAACATTCCTGATAATTGGATTCTGCATCACGATAATGAGCCATCTGTACTGCTCTGTCAGTACAGCAATTTTTAACCTCAAAACGAATTTCAGTACTACCACAGCCACCTTATTCACCAGATATCGCCCCGTGCGACTTTTTTCTATTTCCAAGAGTCAAAATGGCGGTCAAGGGACACCATTTTGAAACAACACAAGATGTTCAAAAAGCAATATTTTGCGGTTTCATTTTTTCTGTGACGAGAGACACAAACACGTGTTCACTTATTACAGCACAACTCACGACTGAGCAGTTGTATCAATTTGCCGCTTGGACTAGAAGTAGCTTATAGACCAAAGTCAAAGATGGTGTGCCTACGCCAGCTGCAGGGTTGCCACATCTTGCAAAGAAAAAAATCAGTCTCATTACTTTATTGTCGCACCTCGTATACACATATCTTAAGATGAAAAGTACGTAAAATTTTATTTCATTAATAATATGATATTTTTAATTTTTTTTTTATCGTTATTGATTTATTATTTATCGTAAATTTAGTACAATCACAGGTTAGTATATTAATAAAATAAAAAAAAAGGTTAATTATAAATAAAAAAAATGTTAAAAAAAAGGAGATGAAATCTGATTCGAACCGATGTGCCTTCCCAAATATCCAAATATTTCATTAATTAAACTTTTATTTGGCTATAACTCTGAAACCAGTGAAAATAAGTACCACTTATGATATATCGATGAAAAGCTCTCAGTGAGGGCTTATTACTACAGTCAAGAAAAAGTAAAAATCCAAATTTTTAGGATTTTGGGCTTTTTTGGTCAAGTCAATTACAATCAGAAGGGTAGGTGCACAACTAGATGTTATAACAGTCCTAAATATAAAATTTCAACATGCTATGGCTAATCGTAATGAGTTGTGAGAGATACATACATACGTACGTACAGACACCATGCCGAAACTAATCAAAATGGATTCAGGGATGGTCAAAATGGATATTTCCGTTGAAATCTGAAAATCGGTATTTTTTGGGGATCAAAATTCTTCCTTTACTTCGTACAAGGAAGTAACAAGGGTCTGTTATTCGTCGCCTCGAAACCGTACACCATACTCCTATTTTTTGTAGATGTAGGAGAGATTCAAAGAAAATGAGGCTTTTGTACTCCAGGGTTCGATATTTCTGACTATTATCATACCCACCGAGGTAAAACTACGCTTCATCTGTGAAAAACACTCGATCTAAAATGCTAATACATGTTCTAATGAAGTTCTTGAACTATTCACAGTAGTGAACTCTTTTAACACAACTAGCATTAGTTAGCTCACTGTAAACCTATTCGATACGGATAACATTTCAACATTCTCCTCGCTGCAGTGTAGGCTGAACCTAGTGAATTGTTCTTTTCCCGATATAGTGTCTGCAAAAATTCATGAGGAGATTTTCTAACTGCTGCTTTAAAACTAACCTGTGTCGGACACGATTTTGGTCTAACATCGAAATTGTTTCACGAAATTTTTTAACTGACTTTTGAATAACACTTTTCACTGGAGCTTCCTTTTCAGATTTCTCTCTGAACTTTCGCTGACACACAACATGAGATCTCGTTTTTAAATAAGTTTTTATTACAAATACACGTTCTTCAATAGTTAACTGCATTTTAACAAATTACAGTACATGATTACCCAACCCTTTAAAAAGTTAATGCTCGACACAGATTAGCAATACTTAAACGTAAAAGCAATAAACAGTCTTTCCCATTCTAGGTCCAGTCGTACCAACTTCTTCCACTTTATTTTACCAATCTCACCCCAATATACGCATTTTATCAAAAATATGCTTTTAGTATAAATTACTGAGTGATGGAGCTTCTTTTAACTTGAACACTTTGTATAATAGATAGCGCAGGGATGTAATTAATCAAAAATATTGTAAATATTTACGAATATTTTTAGTATTGGTTAATGTAACTTACGTTTATTTATTTATATGACTTTCGGATGTAATACTGTACATTCCAAAAATAACAAAATTTGGTTCGTATCTGAAAGTTCAATTGATGTGCGGTAGGAGTTATACTAGTGTTCACTGCATTACTTCATATGAATACATCAGTCATTTATTCTACCGTGATTTTATGACCATTTAACAGTCTGTGACAGGCGGATATGAATAGTAATAATCAGTATATAAGCCGAAGATACATTATTACTGCACAAATAAAGTTTATTCCTTGACCGATTACATCAGTTTCCCTATGTTATCTGCCGTACTTTTAATTATAAGTCAAATCGTATTGAAAATTGAATGTTTTGATTGGCTTGTGGTTTGTTGCTGCTGCTGCTGCTTTTCTTTTCCCCCTCCATTAATGGACTATTGTCTACATTTACTTTATGCATAAAATCATTTCTGGTACTTGCTATCCCCACCAATGTTATTACTCTTACTTTTATAAATAACAAAGTCCCCAATCTTTTTCCTTAAGTCAACACATGCGACTTCCTCCGGAGAAGGGGATGCATTGCTTCCTCCAAAATAACTAGGGCCCCGGTAGGCGTATTCCTGCTAGCCCGAAAGGCGTTAGCACCGAAAGGACTTCAGCGGACAGACTGAAGGGGAATCACGTCGGGAGTACGAGACTCAAAATCTCAGTCTTCCACGGTCAGACCCAGTAAATAATTTTCACTCTGGTCCATACGGATAGGAACGCAAATCACTAAATCCGTCCATAAATAAAACTTAAAACGTATAACCGCCACTAAATAACACCCAGTAACCCGCCCGATAATTAGAAAGACACAGCAGCAAGGGACATTGTCCAGGTTCTGCGATCTGTAAGGAGAAATAATTAAACTCCCGCCATTCTTGCGTTCCGTTCTGTTCCGTTCCTTTTTCTATATTACTTAAAACAAGTTCACCTTTTTTTAAATATTTTCCTCTTGTGCTCATTTGTTCTTCGTATGAAGGGTTAATTTCATTTTTGCTTAATTGTAAATATTTTAAATAGATTTTGAACATCTTTTTTGCAATATTACGTAACTCATGACAAAAAAGCTGGTCAGTAATGAAAATAACTCATCCGGCGTTAAAATGCAAAAAAAACATCCTATTTCATTAGTGTCTCGTTACGTTTTTGCTGTTGCCCTGAGTAGAATATCGGTGTTTTTATCATCATTTTAAATGTTTTTATAAAAACCTGTGCTGGAAGTGTGTGCGTTTGTGTTGCGCCGGTTACTGTTATTAAAGATCCACCTCCCGCTATTCACCTATTGTTATAAAAATGCTATATTGTTGATAAATGCTTTATTTGCGTAAAGATTTATGTCTGTGGAAGTTCTTACCACTGAAACAGAAAAATAAATTATAACATTGTTTCATTTATATATACATTACAGCAATTATACATTTTTTAAAAAGAATATTTTTTTTATTTTTTATGGCAACGACAAACAACATATTTTCCCTATTTATTAAATGTTTATAATAAATTTTAGTATCTTAGTTTTTCATCATACTGTAATTTATTGTACTTATCTATAATATTTTTTACGTTGATTGTAAACTTTAAATGCATGAACATTCTTTTGAAATATTTTTTAGAGGTGACCGTCTACAGTTTTAAGTGTACAGTTTTATGTGACGATTAATAAGTATGTACTTTAGTACCGCGTTCGGGTAGATTTTTAAAACATTACTTTAGGGAGAAATATTCAAGTATATATCGAGGTTTTTTATTTTAGAAAAAGAAATTTATGTATGCAGAGAACACTCGTTGAACTTGATTTACATTTTTTCTTGTCATTGAAAATTTATGATTATAATTATCTTTTCTCTGATATTATGTTGTATTCCTGTTCTTTTCTTATGAAATTCTTCAAGATATCTTTACGTATTCTTAATGATTTTATATATATATACACACACACACACACACACACACCCACACCCACACACACATGGAAGAAACTGTTTTTCCGCGTTGAATGTAGAATTTATTGTGCTATCGGTTGATTTTTTTATCTAAAAATATATAATGTATATATTTTATACTGAACTTTATGACAGTTGTGGTTATAAATATTGCCGATTTTGTAAAATAATTAATTCTCAATTTAAATGTTACGTATCGATTGAAAATGTTAATTTAATTTATGAGTATGTCGCGTGAAAAATACATAACTGCCATTGGTTTTTTCTTCTACTGAAATCTTTAACCGTCTGTTATATTGAATTTTATTATGGAGACCAGTTTTGTACGCTTAACTAATTTTTCAAATGAATTTAATAACGGCAAATAAGAATATAAAAAACCCGAATGATAAAATTATTTGTACTATATCCGTCACAAAAAAAAAAAACTAGAAAACAATTTTCAGATGTTTAACTATTTTAAAGGATGAGTTTCTTCCACTCATGGTGAAAATATTTTTTCTGTTTTAGAAAAAATACAATAATAATACACTAAGGATAATAATAATACAATAAGGAATACAACAATAAATATTCTAAAACCAAAAGACAATAAAAAATGCTTCCGAATAAATAAAAATATAATTATAATGTAAAAAAATAACGAAAAAATCTTAATTTAACATCTTCTCTGGTCTTAATTCTAATGATAGGTAAGAATTTTTCTTATTACTTTTCTGATAAACCTGTTATGAATCAGTACAGTTTATCTGCCACAATAATTTTTTTCTACAAAAAGAAATCTATTGCTGTACATATTATTTCTTAATGGTGCCATATTTTTATAGTAAGCCGAAAATTGTTTAATAACTTCAAACAATATTCTTTCAGTATACGAGTATAAAAAGAAATAAATTATGTATCTATAGACATATTAAATTGTGTTTTTATCATTTTTATAATCAATATCATTTAGTTGTGATTAATATAAAATAAAATGTTAATAAAAGTAAATATATTAGTGAGTTGATGTTGAGCAACTATATGTACGTATGCAATAGATAAGTAAAAAGGCGATAATTATATCAGTCATATAATTCTGTAATTTTTAAATTTGTTATTGTTTAAATTGCGTAACCACATATCAGTTTAATCTTAAATTTTATCTCAAAAATAATCAGTTGTGTTCTTCAAAAGTGTATTTTGTCGAGTGAAAGTTGTTAATATATAATAATTGTTATTCGTTCTATGATAAAATAATATTTATACACACCCTGTAATCATTAGCTTACCTAATAACCATTCCGACTGATTATTGGCAAATTTTTAATAACTTTGATCTAATTAGGTGAATTTCATTTTCGTTTTTTTTCAGTGGAAAAGTGAAAAATTATTTCATACATGAAACGATTTATTTTTTATTATTCTAAAAATGTTTTATATATATTTTGGAATTTATTTTTTTGGAATCTTTAATAAAAATGGCAGTATAAATAAATTATTTGGGTTGTATAATGATTCTCTGATATGTTTAGATATTTACTTGTGATAATTTTTATTTATTTTTAAACTTACTAATTGACAGTAATTTATTTCATACTAGTATTAAATTACAAAAAAAATCTTTTCGTTGGTTATCGTAATGTGTTTATACAATCTACATTTATATTTGTTATTTAAGAAGTAAATGAATGATGTAATCTTATGTAGTAAGAAGAATAACAATTAAATTCGTTGTTATATACTTATTGATTACTTTATTCAAATCTGTTTAATTTAGAAGGCAATAATGCTCACCATTACACCACCATCACGAATCCCGGGTTCGAATCCGGGTCAGGCATGTCATTTTCACACACGTTACAAATTATTCATCTCATCCTCTGAAGCATGTCTAACGGTGAACGAGAAGGTTAAAAAAAAAAGTCTGTTTAACTTAATAAATATCAAATATTTATTTGATATTTTTTGCGAAAATATTCTATGCTTCTACAAAAATTTGACGTAAAAATCATCATCCATATTTGTTTAGAATACATTTATTTTTAGAAGAGATTAATAATCTGTCTTAACCCAATCGACACTTGAGCCATTAGGTTTGTGTGCAGCAGGAAACGGTTTACAGGCAGCTATATTTACCAGATGTCATCAAATATTCATCTATTTCTTACTTCTTCGATGTTTTCTGCACGCAGACTTTGTCAGACTTACACCCATGGATCAATAATGAGATAGAAGCGATCAAGGATAAGGAAAAGCAAAGGTGGTAAGAAAGGACAATTTTCAAAGAAATCACAAAATCAGGCAATTAAATCTACAATTAGAAAGCTGAATGTTTTTTGGCAATGATTTTGGCAATCAAAATCAGTCATGCTGATTGATTTTGGTAATGGGTGCCCTTCCTGCCCACAATCTTTAAGGATATCAGGGCAATTTTTCCCAGATGAAAGAACCACGTTTTTTGAATTGAAGCAGTTTGTCAGGATTAAATGAAATTTATGATTACAACAAAATCTTTTTTCCTTCTTGAATAAGAGAGACTCGGAATAGATACTGGCTAAGTTTAAGTGCAAACGATTTGGAAGTTAGAACTCACTAGTGATGGACACACTTTCCATGTCGTGTACTTATATGTATTATATCTGTATCTATAGTGATAACCGACTGAAGTCCACATTTGTGTTTATCCCTCTAGTTAAAAGTACAGTATAATTTGGGCATTACAGTGTGTATTAACCCACCCACCGAGTTGGTCTAGTGGTGAACGCGTCTTCCCAAATCAGCTGATTTGGAAGTCGAGAGTTCCAGTGTTCAAGTCATAGTAAAGTCAGTTATTTTTACACGGATTTGAATACTAGATCGTGACTACCGGTGTTCTTTGGTGGTTGGGTTTCAATTAATAACACATCTCAGGAATGGTCGAACTGAGATTGTACAAGACTACACTTCATTTACACACTCATACATATCATCCTCATTCATCCTCTGAAGTATTATCTGAACGGTAATTACCGGAGGCTAAACAGGAAAAAGATAGAGAGTACAGTGTATATTACTTTAAGAATTCTATTCAGAATGTGTATATGACGTCATGCTACAAATATTCCACAAAGTTTATTTATTACAAAAATAAATAAAATTCACATTTAAACAAGTAAATACATAATTACAAAACAGTTTATTTCCCATGTAGTTTTAAGGGATCTTTCAAACTGAACGCAAAAAATTGACAGATTGTGCTGGCGACGTTGATTTTCTTTCTTAATTTTTCAAGCGTCGTTTGTTTTCAGTAGTCTGTGGCAAATCATAAAGATTTATTATCAATACACAAGATTGGTTACAGCAATGCAATGTGCACTTCGCGATATTTATGGTGTGCATAATTGGCCGAACAAAACATAATTTATCCTTTGATTAAAAAATTCAAGAAGAATTTTTTCCACTTGATGTTGAAACACCAACTCACAAAAGAAATGCAACGAGTCAAGAGAATATTATCTGTAAGTGTAAGTGTTTGTGAAAATCAATGTGGATTATTTTTCCATATTGTTTCCAAGAATTGGACCTTTCTTCAACAAGAACGTGGCGAATTTTGTGTCAAGATCTTGGTCTACTACACCTATGTACGATTCAACTAACATAGGAATTAAAGCCATGGGACCATTCTTTGCGTAGACGGTTTACTGATAGGGCAACTGGAAGTGGATCTAGATTTTCATTAAAAAAAAAAAATCATCTTTATAGATGTAGCTCATTTTTGGCTTGACAGCACTGTAATCAAGTAAAATTGCTGTATTTGGAATGATTCCATTCCACAAATGATTCAAGCGAACATTACATCCGAAAAAATCATTGGTGTGAATTATGGGCTGGTGGCATTATCGGGCCATTTTTATTTTTTAAATTAATGAGATGCTGTTACAGTAAATGACGAACGCTATTGAGCTGTGATTCGTGATTCCTTGTTTGCAAATTTGGAGAATTTTGATTTGATTAAGATGTGATTTCAACAGGACAATGCCATACAATTCAATTGTTGCGTCAAACGTCCGGCGATTCGATAATTTCACGAAATGGTAATATCAATTGGCCACCAAGAAAGTGTGATTTTGTTTCCTTAGACTTTTATCTTAGCCCCTTTCAGGAGGCGTGGGATGCCGAGGTGTCTCACGGCCGATCAGTGAAAGGGGACTCCAGGGGATTTGCTAGGGGGTTAGCTAAGGCACCCTTGGGATTGAGTCGTGCTTCGCCGGTCTAGGTCCGGTTCCAAGGGGAAGGGGATGAAAAAAAAATTTTCTGTGGGTTGATGTTAAGTTACAAGTGTATAGAAACAAACCAATAACGATTGATCACTTGAGAACAGATATTTGATTTGTTATTAGTGGAATTCAAGCTGATTTTTGCGAAAGAGTCACACAACACTTTATTTGATAGATTTGGCTATATCAAGCAAAGCCGTTGAGGCCATATGATGTATTGTTTTTTGATTA
Organism: Lycorma delicatula; assembly: GCF_047948215.1. Lineage (NCBI taxonomy): Eukaryota > Metazoa > Arthropoda > Insecta > Hemiptera > Fulgoridae > Lycorma > Lycorma delicatula. The sequence goes on along the minus strand of NC_134457.1, from coordinate 197,934,056 downwards.
TAATGTAATATCATAAGCTTCGAAAAAAAAAAAGGTGGTTGATATTACACAAACTTTTTGTTTAATTGCAATTTTACTTTGCGCTAAAAATGAAAGACTTTTATGATTTATCAGAAAATTTTGTGTTTTCAACTCATTATTTTCTAAATTCTGTTGAAATTATTGTATTTATTTATCTGTAAAATCATCTTGAAAATTTTAAAATCATCTTGAATTTATTTAAAACTGTTCATTTTTTTACATTTTTTTTCTTTGTTTCAGGTGAGTCGTTTGTTTTCATGCATTCTTTAAACGAAGCCACGATTTTAATAGTAAGTACTGTATATAAAAGCCATGTTTGAGAATTATAAATTTTTAGTATTTATAAATGGTGTCCGCGCTTCGCGTGTATCTACTTGTATTAAATATTCATAAAAAGTAGTTGTACAAGCAATTGCACGTAATATTTTTCCTCATTAGTATAGATTTATACATTTTTTTAGTTTCTTATTGAACGTTCAGTGGAAACGTGTAAAAGAGATCGAGGAGTTTTTTTAGGTTTAGTAAATCAGTTATTTTATTTTATTATTTTTCTTTGAATTAAAATAATGTCAATCATAATAAGAAAATGTACCCAATTATAAAGGTAAAAACAATTAATCATTTTATTGCTGGGACAAGAATTAAATTCTCTGCTGTATACAAATGCGGGGAAAGTTCGGCAACATCATTGGCATATTTTTTGCTTGTGATATTTTCAGTTCCAACAGATTGAAATTTATAATTATATAAGTTTCTTATTAATTTTCATATTTCTTCAAAAGGGAAACTTATACGGTTTTTCTTTTTGTTATTTATTCGTTTATTACCGTTCTACAATTGTATTGTTGATAATGTACTATTGTAATTTCTTTTTTCAAGTTTTATTTACCTATTTCATTCCGGCTACAGGCCGGCTAGCTATAAAGACCTACGCATCTTTTTTATAATGAGAAATTGATTTTTTAGTTTATAAAATGCCAAACTTGCTTTATATTCGAACCCAAAGTCTACTATCCTTTTATTTTTTATGGTGTAGTTACGTATGCCGGTTATATAAAGAGAGTTCTTTCGGCCAATTTTTAGCTAGAACTTTCTTGAATATCATTATCCTAAGACAGAAGTAAGAGGACTGGTTCCAGAAGAATCATCATTAGGATTTTCAGTTGTACCGTAAAGAGTAAAAAGAAATCATTCCTTCTTGATAATATAGTAACAGTTATATTCACCTCTTCTTTTCACTTTTTTCTACTCATAAACCCATAAAATAAATTTTTTTATAAGAATTCGATTCTGCAAATGATAAAAAAATGTAGAGTTAAGATATTAAACCATATTTCTTACTTTTCCAAATTATTGAATATTTTATGTAACCCTTTAGAGGAGAGACACCCTCCGTAAGGATTAGTCCCGTATCCTGATTAGCCTTTCGGTATCAAGCTTTCTGGTAATTGCAGTAGTCTTCTTTCTCTTTTGAAACATTTTTTTATCTTGTAACGAAGGCTTGATTAACTAAATTTAAATAATATCACCATAATTTAAATAATATAAATTTAAATAAATATAATTTAAATCACCAACCGTTGGCCCAGGGGGTTGAAAAAATATGGTTTCGAAGCTAAAAAGAATCATCCCTCCTTTAATAGGCACAATATCGAATCGGTTTAAAGTGGTCATTAGTTTTCTAAACATTACCTAAAATTTTTGTCTGAAACAATTTTTGATATGACCAACTCTTACGACAAGAGATGACCAAAATGTTGCTGGAATTGTAAAAACATGGTATTTGTTGTAAACAGTTGTGATTGTTAACAATTAAACAATTTGTTGCTAACATGTGAAATTTTTTTTTTTGAAATTTGAAGTTTTTCTTAATTTTAAGTTGGAATCTTTTTCCCCTATTTTTTTCGTACCATTTTTTAAACACTACAAGGGGCGACCGGTAACCACCTAAAGACGTTGCCTCGATCGCATCCGTGTGTCGCGGCGTAGACTGCCCACCCTGATTCCAGTCCCATCTGTACCTCCCATCGTGTTCCCCCCGTTTTTTATTTCCTACTTAGCACCGGTGTAATCTACCTCCGCCTTTCGGCGTGCCGAAAGGGATTTTTTTTATTATTAAAATGTACCTACCCGCTACGTTTTCTTTTATAAATATGCTGAGGTATGAGGAGAACCTTCAAAACAATTTCATTACATCCTGTGAATACACGTATAGCGCATCGCTTGGCACTTTAATGGTAGCACCTAGAAACTGAAACTAGCCGTAGAAAAGTATGTTATAGCAGTCGAAAAGATAAATTTATGACCTGAATGTTCGTTAACGTTATTTTTGTTACCGTTTCTTTTTTCTTCAAATCGTTTTAAACTCATTATGAATCGCCTAATTAAGACGGAATAGTCATTAAAATCAGCGATTCTACTGGGCAATAAATAAATAAATCATATATAGATAAAAGGTGTAAATTAAATTACCATCTTTTCAAAGTTGAATTAAAAAAGAATATTACATACGGTAATAAATTACCAAGGTCGCCGCCAATCCATCGACCTCCGTGGCGAATTGATAACGTCTTTCCCTTTTATTCGGTAGGTCATAGTTTCGAATCCCAGTTAAGCTTTGAATTTTTGATAAGTTACAAAATTTCATCGGTTATCAGCGGCAAAACTTGGGCTATCAACCTGTGGTTAATTAAGAAAGGGATAAATAAATATTTATATTTTTTTAATATTATATTTAAAATGTGAAATTAAATGTAATTTTATAGGTTAATAAGATAATGATAATGAAGTGAATGCGATGAAGGTCATAAAAGGAAAACCAGAATTACTGAGATGCAATGATGGAATTAGGTGTGAATGAACATTTAGCATATTATCTGCTCTAAAGAACGCGGTGAAACGTGGGACCTCGTATACCCCACTTGACATTAAGAGGAGTGCAAAGTTTCAGTAGGAGACTGAGCTCATTACCGGTTTTAATTTCCTAAGTCAGTAATTTAAAAAGATCTGCCGTAGCAGAGAAAAGTAGTAACAGTAACGAAGTACCCGGCCAGCGTGATTACACTAACAGCACAAGTTTTAATACAAAACAGAGGTAGCGATAGAAAATAAGGTGGAGTTTGGCCGGCACGCAGCCTTCTCCGCTCTGGCTTTGAATTTGCCATATGGCGCCATCGTGTTAATCCTCTTTCACCCTTCCTTACTTCTCTCATCATCTACTTTCCCTTTATCCTTGTTTCTTATTTGCAAAAGATGGTCGAAATCATTCCATTAGTTTTCAAGAGTAAAATTTCAAAGGCTATTAGAGGTGCAAAGTATGTACAACTGTATTTCGTTCTGTTTATCCACATTAGGTTTTATTACAATGTTACTGTTCTTCCATTCTACATTAATACAACTAAATAAGAAAAAGATATCATATTATTTAAATTACAAATTAGATTTTTCGTGAATGTTTCCTAGAAAAATTGTTTTTATTTTTTTATTAAAAAAGAGAATAATATTAGTATATTTACATGCATTGCTTGTGTTGATGTAGTTTCTTTTATTCATTTTCCATTTCGTTATAGACATCGTAAAGTTATGAAATTTATTAGAAGTACTTCTCTTAATCCAAATGGGTGCCAGTTCTTTCGAAGTAACGGAAAAAATATTTTGAAATATTTTAATAAATAGCCAAAAGATTTGTATTTTTTGAATTGTCTACTGTTCATTAATATCTAGTTAAATCTGTTTTCTGTAATTTAAAAATTATTCTTATTAATATATTTATTGCTTTCCCTAAAACCAAATAATTTGAAATTAATATGCTAAAAAAATTTACAAAAAAGTAATTTACGTATATAAATTACTTCCTTTTCCTGAAAGATATTACTTATAAACTTTCAACAGGTTTAAATAAATGAAGTTATCAATTCAACCTTTATAAGCCTGACAAATGTCTATTTAGGCCAAGTACAGCTGGAAAGAACCGCATGTTGACCGAAAACTATGAATTGTGAACTATTTTAGCCGAAACTATGAACGAGTTTATAAACATAATCAGAATGTTATATATTCATTGACCGGGAAGAAATTAAGTTTTAAAGTAAAAACGAGTTAAACAAAAGATACGAAATGCGTGAGAAAAGAAGATAGTGAGGAAGTAAATAAATAAAGATTTTGCAGTGCTCCAGAAGTTATAGAATTTTGTTACTCGAGTAGTAAGTTTACAAAGGATGGACGAACTAATATATCGAAAGCCGCCATTACACAAATAAACTAGAGAGTGTTAATTCAGAAAGAAAATAAATGATATAAATTTGACGATTAAAAATTAACCTTTTAAAATATTTTAAGAAGATAAAATTACTTTATGACAGCAAAATTTAAATATTAGGAAGACAACAAAAAAATCAAGAAATAATTTTCTGAAGTCTGTGGTTGAATCTTGTAAAACGTTTGATGAATCTTATTCAAAGCATCCAGGGTTAATTTGATTCTTAAAGGAAGTGTAGAGAGTAAAAACGAGAAAAAAGACAAATATTAGAATATATGAAATAGATAATTAATACTGTAGAATATAATAATTTTGTTGAAGTTAATCGACGGGCTCATCTTATAAGGAGAATGCATATCGGTTTGAATCCGACTTCATTTCCTTTTTTTTCTAATTTAAATATATTGATTTATTAATAATTATTATTAACCTCTGATTGTAACAAAAATTTTACAATAAATAATAATTCAGTAATAACAGTATATAAAAGATATGAAAAAAATCAGAAGTTATTAGTAAAATAAAATTTTATGTACTTTTCATTTAAAAAAAATGTATATATTTAATTTCATAGGCGTACAAGGAAGTCATGTGGTTTCCACCTCAGATTTTTTATTAAGAAAATACATATGACATTCACGTATGGAGAAACTTTTAAATGAAAACAAACGCACCCATCTGACTGATTTAGTTTCTTTACATGCACTTATAAATGTAAGTAAAATATTTATAATAAATGATTGTTTCTTATAAAATGATTTCGTTATTGTTTACGTGTAAAGGTGTAGGCCAGAGGTTCCCAAACTTATTTTTCTCATTGACCACTTTCAAAATTTTGCTGGTTCCGGTGGACCCCCTGCAGCTACATTTCTACCATATTTCCAGTCGACAGAAAATGTGAAGATTAGATCTAACTATGAAAATTTGCGTTACGGCTGTGTTTCACGAACTAACAGCTTCCGAAAAAAAAGTGAGAATTGATCGGTTAATTTTTGATTGACTGTGCTGTGAGTGGATGTCAAAAAAGTAAAGTTGGCCAATCAAAAAAATGCTTCCATCCAACTTTACATTTTTGACATCTACTCACAGCACAAGAAAGCAATCAATTCTCACTTATTTTATCCTTGGCAATCGTATTTATATTAGTGAAGAATCAAAAAAGTTCATGCAAGATTGCTAGCACACACACTACAAGTCGTATTTCGTCCGTTTGCACGTCTGAACAAGCGTTGCGGACGGCGGCGGCGCTTTGCAAGTCTCGATACGTTCGTTGTACTGAATATGGAATATGCAAGTTTTTACAAGTAACAGTGGCTGAGCTTCTCAAAACATTATCTGCCTAGATTGATACGCAAAGTCAAGCCAACATTTTAGTTCTTCACTATCGATACCAGATGAATTTTCGTGGACCCCCGCTTACGAATTGTGAACCCCCATTTTTTTGTCACGCCAACGTAGACTCCCGTCAAGTCTTCCGTGTGGACCTCTGGGGGTTCACCTGGACCACTTTGGAAATCAGTGGTGTAAGCTAATTTCGCGACCCCCCCCCCCACCACCAGGTTGAAAACGCTGATTATAACAATCAGCAGAAATAATGTGAGGAAACCTGTACGAGTACATTTTACATTTAGTGAATCATGTGTTTGCTGATTTCTTTTATTTGAACAAATTCTCCAGTTTACGCCTAAGAGCTGTCCTTAAAGGATCCTTCATTATCCTGCTCAATTTTTCAAGCGGTTTTTCCAGTTACGCTTGGCCTAAATAAAGACATTCATTGGGCTTATAGAGGTTGAATTGATAACTTCATTTATTTAAAAACCTGTTAAAAGTCGATTAGTATTATCTTTCAGGAATAGGGAACTAATTTATTTTTTCTGTTTTCTTAACTATCAACATTTGTTTTCATATTTGAATTTTGTATCTTCAGGTCCTATTATGTAAATGTTTATCCGCTGTTACATTATTCATTATCCAATTTTTGTCCGCGTCGGTTATATTCAACCTTTCATTTGAAACATCCTGGGTTCGATCTCTACCAAGCATAAAACATTGTTCTTCAAATTTTCATTATTTATTCTCGTACACCAGATATAAGTTTTTATGGTGAAATAATAATCTACAAAGAAAAACTTTGAAAAGAAAAATAACCATTTATCTACTCGTCTTAGTACTTCTTAGCGATGTTGCCTAGGCTTTTTATAATACTGACATTAGCATTGTGAATATTAAACCGGTCTTTAGGATAATAAATTTTTGGACTATAATAAATATTTTTTTTATTTTATGAAAATTTAAATTTTTAATTCAAAGTAAAATCTTTAGTGTGTGTAATAGTTTTGAATAAGGCACATTGTGTTCAACACTTAACTACAACGTAATAATTGTAATTTTAGTATAGCATTCATTAAAGTAGTAAAAAATAATAAACCCCTTTACTTAATTGTATTTTAAAGTCGTTTAAATAAATGGAATGATTTCATTTCAAGCGGAAAGATAATTTAAAGCGAAAACGTTGTGTATTACCACTTCATTTTCGTTTTTTAATTGTTTATCAGGTAGTTTTAATTTCTAACATTAAAACGTCTTAGCGTTATACGCCTCACTTAACCCCCTCGTAAAAATTCCGACAGCGTGTCATCAACCCTCAGTTTTACCACGCGATATCATCCCTATAGACTTACTTTAATGTTTATAATCTACTCCTTATGTACTGTACTTCATTCAACGCTTTATTTAATTTATTATAATATTGATAATTTTATTTATTTTAATATTGTTTTTATACCAGACAAAGTTAAATATTTTATTTGTTCACAATTTGTTTATTCCCGAGTAAAGAGTAGAGGAAATCTTTATACAGGGTGTCATTTAAAGCTACGGCCAAACTCTAGGAACTGATTCTACTTAACATATTGAAGAAAAAATTTCCAGTGAAGCAGGTCCGAAAACGAATATTTTTCTGTATGCCCGCCAATTTCTGTTTTTAAAAAAAAATATTTTTCAAGAACGGTTGGAGATAACGCAATAAAATGTTGTAGTTTATTTTAAACTAACATTTTTTAATAGGAAAAAAAATTACGATACTCTTCGTTTACAAATTTAAAAATGGCGGTCGATTCAATTTTTCTAATTTTAAATATCTTATTAATTATTAGATTTATCAAATTGTGTTGTATTATAAAAATTATGAAGCATTTTTTTGTGAACTAAACGTTACCTTAGTCGTAAAAATCCGACGACAAACAACAGTTATTGCAAAACTTAGGCCTAAACCGATATGGCGGCCATTTTGTTTTTTTTTATATTTATTAACGTGACTCTCACTTGATAACTAAATAAAATTAAAACCACGAAACCACGTTAATAAAAATAAAATAATGAAAATGTTTTTCCTAAAAAAAAAAAACACAAAATAGCGGCCAGACAGAAAAATATGCGTTTTCGGACTTATTTTCACTGGACATTTTTTCTTCAGTATGTTAAGTAGAATCAATTCCTAGAGTTTGGTCTCACCTTTAAAGGACACTGTGTTTAATTCATTATTTCTCGATAACAATATATAAATTTAAATTTACATAAATTTTTTATAAATAAAGTTAAATTACTGTTACTTTTTTATTATCCGTTCCAGCCTCTCTTGTGGCTGTGATTAAGAGCACCCAAGTTGTAAAATGCTCTAATCAGATTATTTTCTCTAAGAGTGTTGATGTTTTCTATACTGCTACCCCATTTGATTTAATGAAAAACATTAAGTTTTCAATCTTACAGCTGAACATCTCCATCATTTTTTATTATTAATTCTTTATACAAGCTGGAAGCTATTGCGTGGGTATAAGAGATGGAAATTTTGTAGCGTATGAAAAATGCCATGCCTGACCGGGATACGAACATGGGACCTCCAGATGAAAGGCCGAGACACTACCATTCCATCATGGAGATTGGCAGTTTGTTTGGCGTGGTGATATGTGATAGTTGTATGTTTGCCTCAGTGAAGAATAACGCACGAGAGCACTTTCTCACTTTTTTTTTTTTATAACCTTGATCGGGATGCTTGTTATATTTAACTAATTTCACGAGGGATTTGTAAAGGGGGTCTCACGACGAATTTAACAAACTTTCTGGATGTTCTATTGGTGAAAATAAAGAAGAACATTCATATAAACGTAGATTTGGAAATGCTTCGTTAGCAGGTGTCGGCTGGCGAAAAAATTCGTACCATTTTACTCAAAATCAAATTCTCTACAAATTTTGTTTATAAGGTTTTAGTGTTTACTACTCTTTAACAAAGATATTTAAGCCAAATATAGAATGGCATGTTTTTCGATCTCCAATCTTTTTTCCCCAGTTTCTCGAAAACTACTAAAAATTCAGTTTTTGGGCCTATTTTTTCTTCTTTAATCTTTCAGTGCAGATTTCATATAAAACCACTTAATTTCTTCCTTAATTTCCGTCCCAAGAGTTACAGACTGAGTTGATTTTACCGGAGGCGCAGAAATCAGGGCGAATTTTTTCGCCCTGATTTCCGACACTCTTAAAATTGCACTATTATATTTAAAAAAAAGGTTTTCTCAATAAAAAAAAGCTGTATTCAATGCGATTTGTTACACGTTATAAACGCTTTTATGGTTTCTTTATGATCATATTTCGATAAGTAGCGTATTAATTAATAAAAAAAAAATTAGCCTCTCTAAACAGAATTTTTACTTCATTGTACTAAATAAAAGAAGTATTGTGATCACGAAAAATTTCGGTTTTCAGATTTCAACGGAAATATTCATTTTGACCATCCCTAAATCCATTTTGACAAGTTTCGGCATGACGTACTGAACTGGATTTTATATTGAAAAGGAAGATCAGAAATTTTGGTTTATTAAAACTCTCTCTAGTATAATTTTTCAGATCTATGACAGCAAAAGTGGGACGTGATATGACATTGTGTCACATTTGACTTACAATATTTTCAGTTGACTGGTCAGTACATGATAAAAGCTGAAATGTTTTGCCCTTTGGCTTTAAGGTTGATTTACCCAATAAGAAAACTACCTATTGTAATAGGTGTCATGATTCGACTTCCGGAAAATTTCGACATATCTTCGCGTTTCACATCATCCAGGCCTCAAAACCACCGTCAGTTCAAAAGTTTATATATACATTTATATTGTCGCCGAATGGCTTCGACGACACGTGGCACTTGCTAACCTCATGGTGGCCCTGAAAAGGGCCGTTTTTGTTGTTGAATGGTTTCGACGGTTCGTATTTCATAACCTTGTGGTGGCCCTGGAAAGTGCCGTTTTTTGCGTTAACTCTGACAAGAGCTGTTGGGTCCGGAAGCTGATCTCCGACGAAGTCGGGGAGTTGCGGCTCGTCCATTGAAGTCCGACCGAGCTTTCCCTCAGCGGCAGTTGGGTCCCCACTACAGCGTGGCAGTGGTGGCCCCCAGTGCACTTCACCGGTGCAGCCGAGGCGGTTCTCCCCGAGCGATCTCACGCTGGTCCGGCTCCTGCGGCTGAATCCGCCGGCCAGGATGATTGAAGCCTGGCGAACTGGAGCTGGAGCGGGAAGGTAGCGTCTGCATCCAGCGACTCCCTCGGCGGGCCGGCCAGGCATGCTGCTCTGGGGATGTTGGTATCCGCCTGGAGGTCCCACGTTGAGCCGGCCAGGGGTCTTCTTCCATCTTCTTCTTCTTCTTCTTCTTGGTCTTCTCCAGGTGGTGGTCGATGATGAATTGCAAATTCACTCTCGTGCACGCTCTTTTATTGAGAGTGGTGGGGCTGCAGCGCCGCTATGGTGGGAGATCTGCGCGGTAGGAGTGATGTATGTATCCGCGCGTCCGTATACTGTGCGCCCCTCTCTGGTCGTTGCTACCGTTATCGCCCGCCGATATTGAATTAGGCATATGTGTGGTAACAATATATAAATATATATATATTTATTTATTTATTCACTTTCTTGTGGACACGATAACTGCCGTAATTTTCTCCAATCACTTTCAAATTTATACATAAAATATAACGACTCAAAATCTCGGTCGAGTTCGTTATTGGACAAAATCGGGCCATGGGGATGGAAATTGGGGGCTTTTTCGAAACATACTATCGCTATAACTTTCTTATTAAGTAAAATATCGAATTAGTTTAAAGTTCCTACTATTCTGTGCATAAGGGCCTAAAACATATCCAAGTAAAGGTTTTTGATATCACCAACCATTGGCCTAGGGGGTGGAAAAATGGGATTTTGAAGACAAAAATTTCATACCTAATAGGTATAGTAGTCGTTAGTCCTCTAAACATTACTTAAAACGTTTAAAACAATTTTTTTTGTATGACATACCATTACGGCTACGGATGACCAAAATGTTGCTGGAATTGTAAGAAGATGGGGCTTGTCGTATCCTAAACACGTGAAACTTTTTTCACATGAAACGATTGTCGTATTGAGTAAATTTGAAGTTTTTATTAACTTTAAGATGGAGGTCTTATTTATCCCCTACTTAGCACCATTTATCTCCGCCTTCCGACGTGCTGAAAGGGATTTTTTTAACTTTCCATCGGTACCTCTGTTTCAAGTTCACTTTCTTATAGTATATATTTCAAAATTCCATTGTCTGACTGCAATTTAATATCATTTTCATACATTTTATTTATCTACGAGTAATATCACATTTTATCGTGTTGTAATTTTTTTGGAATCGATTGCTTTTTAAATATTTTCGTTGTCTTTTTAACATATTCATTGATTAACTATTTTCCACGTTTTGAAAATCAATTTTTATTCCGTAAATTTTGCAATGTTTTTTTTTATCATAGACAACTTTTTTTTAAAAAAAAAGGAAGAAATGGATTAGCCGAAATTCAGATTGTATGTTTCTTATATTGAAATGTGTACGTGCATTATTATTGATAAAAGTTTATTTATGATTTAGAAGATAAATTCGGTAGTTTATTATAAGATTGTAGGATATTATTTCAGCGTTATTCGTAATCATAAATTATTGCGAGAGATTATAGAAATTAATAGGTTTTTTATTATTGTTTGGATTACGTTGAAAAATGTTGTTGTATATTATTTTATTATCGCTTCTGTAGTTTTGATGATAAGGCTAAGCTTCATTTTTAGCTGTTATTTGTCACCGTGTAGGGGATAGGCGTATATACTGGCGCCGTTCTGTTGTTGATCAAGTAGTCCACTGTTACGGACGAACAATAGCGAGCAGAGAAGCAGAGGGTTTCGCCAAGAAAATTCAATTCTCTTCTCCCTCGTACGTGATGTGGCCCTTATTAGCTATCTCTTAAGGGACTGTGAAGGTCAGTGGATGCTTTAAGACACGTCCGATGTCCGTTATTCGTTCATTTTTTTGTCCCCGCGATGTGGCTCCCATTGAAAATAAAAATCTTGATGCGCTACTACGAATATGATTTTTATTTACCACCTATCATTGTATAACTTAAATGCGTTTTTCTGCCAAAACAGAAAACTTCATTTAAATCTTCAGAACAGAAAACTTTATTAAAAGCCTAACTCTTTTTTATTTCCTTTCCTTGTTTATTTATTGACATCTGTCGTAGGTTCTGCTTTTATTTAGAAAAATAAAAAATACTTCTCAGTGTACAAGCTTATCGGCAAGTAGTTATTTTTTACACATATATTGATAATATTTTACAGCCGCGTTTGAAAACAACGAAAAGAGATGAAGGTGTAGTACCGGATAAAATTCTAATCTAATGAATTATTACAGAGTTTAATTAAAATATTCAGATTTTAAAGTCGTGACAAATGTAATAATTATTTTAATAGAAAAAAAATTCATCAATTTTTGAAACTGGACTTATAAAAATAGTTATTAAAAAATGTCTATACTTTTACTGATGTACATAAGGTTATTTATAATGTATTTTTTCTACACTTCACGAAGGATGAAAAAATGACTTCGTAATATATTCGAAGTATTTAATTTTTTTAATTTATTTTTAGTTTTTATACGCTTCGTATTGAAAATTTCAAAATTTTATCATTATTGCCTATAGTTTTATGAACAAAATTAATGTTGTATGTTAAAAATAAGGAAGTTACTTTTTTTTTTTGATTTGTTAAAAGTTTCCCCCAGCAATTTTACTACATTTAATGAAAAAACAACAGGTGAGAAATAATATTAAATTTATTATTTCTAATCACAATTGGCTTACAGATTTCATTTAGATCTGATTTTTAATTAAAATTGTCCTCGTTGTTTTCTAAGATAGAAGTAATCTGAGGAGTAAAAATGTGGTACAACATGAAAATTTAAAAAATAAGTGTGGTTTTCAAATAGCAGGAATTATTCTTCTATAAATATTTATATATATATATATATGAATGTTTGTTCCGTATGCGTTACTATACTATTCATCCGATTGTGTTAAAACTTATGAGTTGTAGTGCGCGCGCTAATGAAGGTTTATGAATTAGTTTGGATTCGCTAGGTGACGCTGGGGTTGAGATGTTTAGAAAAATTGTATTTATGGACCAATTTGGTTCATATTCAGAATATATATTAGTTTCATGAAAATAATTTTTTTTTTTTAAAACTATACCCGCTGGATGGCACCGGTGTCGTGATATTTACGAAATAAACAAATATACAAACAGACTTCTTTTTTATATATATATATAGAAGATTATCCTTGCGGACAAGATACATATTACAAAATTGTACATTTTAAAAATTAGTCCGGAAGATCTCGCAGGCAAAAGTGTCTAAGTTTTGATACATTTCGTAAGTGGGGACTGTAAAAAATTGCATTAGTGAATAAAGTATAAAAAATAAAAATAAATAAAAAAGTGTTTAACAAACCTGCATACGGTTAAATATATTAAGATATGATTTTATTAAAAGTTTGTGAATGTTGCACAAGCCCGCGAAGGTGTCTAAATTAAGTTTGGACCCGCTAGGTGGCGCTGGTCGAAATATTTCGAAAAATCGTACTTATTGTCCGATTTGACTCATGTTTGTCTAAAACGACAAAATATTGGTCGACACACAATTAATCATATGTAACTATACAGCGCGGGCTAAGCCGCGACGGGGATGCTAGTACTGTATATTTTTAAATATGCACCGTGAACTGTGTATCCGCAGAAGTCTTAGCCATTCGTTTTATCCGCCCGTCGGTTATTTTTTATGTGTACTGTAGTTGGCAAATTTTTACTCTTTTGCTATTGATAATGAAATATATCTTTTTATTATTGTAGTGCACCTGGTATTTGCGTGTTGCAACAAGAATTGTACAATATTTGGTTGTACGTGAAGTATTTATATATATATTTTTAAAATTCAAATTCAAATTTATTCCAATAATTATTTTAAAAATAGACATACAAAGTTCCATTCTCTGGAATGTCTAGAGCAACATATAAGCTCTAGTGCCAAAGGTAATAATAGATAAATGAGACTTAAAATGTAGCCTAATTTAAATATAATCTATCTGAAGTTTGTCACATCGATTCTAGTTCATAAGTGGTGTGTGGTTCGATTCATCAAGAGTAGTGCAAAACCTTGATCATATTGTAAATTTTGAACACAATTTTAATTTTGTTCATTCTAATTTAGAAAACAAAACAGTAGTGTCTTGAATACTGGCAACCCATTTCTTCATCTCTTTAATGAAGGTATTTTTAACAGTTTTACGCTTTGTACCATTGTCTAACATGTTAGGTTCTATATAGACAAATGATTTTCAAAACCGTTCTTTAAATACAGCCGGGATATGTGTATTTTCTATATCCATACTTCTTGTATTGTACACATTATTTATTTTATGATCTTTACAACTATTGAAAAATACTCTTTATACTTTGTATATGTATAGATTCTTATGGATTAAGTATTCAGTTTTTTTAAAACCTCAAAAGATGGGTTGTAACTTCTTTTGAAATCCATAATTCTAATTATTCTGTTTTTATTCTACACTTGTTAAGTGGAATTTATCAGTGCCTGCCAAACATTCGGTTCTAAATTCAAGTCTAGATTTAACATGTGCATTATATACATGCAAATCAACTATTTTTTATCGTAATAATGTCGTAATTTGTTAAATTTATAGGAATATAATAATTCTTTCCTTAATTTTAACATGTGAGGTTTTTTAACTTAATTCAGAGTTTGCAGTTATGCCTAAATATTTAGTGAATTAAGCTTTCACATACTCCTCGCACTTAGCGATCGGGGGGGGGGGCTATAGACCCTCGCCGAAATTGTCGAAATTGCCAAAATTACTGGGCGATGGGAGCTGCAGTCCCCATCGCCCAGTATTTTCACAGAATTTGAGATAAATCGGTACATAATCATCTTCCTAGTCATTAACCTTTCTATATACCTTAACCAGCCGTTACTCGACACTACAAGAGTAACGCTGTTACTCGACGTGTGAACGCCGCGCTCACTCTGACGCAATACTAATAAAAATAATTTATTACTGGGGATTTCCCGCAAGCCAGAAAGGCAACACTTGTTTATCGCATTTCAAACACGTGCGTCGGCAGCTAGACGGCGTTCCAAGAATCTTTAAAATTTTTCAAGTTGTTTTGCCAGGTTCAGCTAGTCCTGGAAAAGCGGATGAACTAAAAATCTTAGCGATGTATTATGGGTAATAAATGTTCTGAATCTCTCCTCCAAGCGGAGTATCCTTATTTGATGCGATGAGATAATGTCATTAAATTTAAAATGCGGTTCACTGTAATGAATTTAGGATCACTGTAATAAAGAGTATTTGTCGAATATACATTATCTCCTGCAAGTTTTAGCGACTTTTCCGGAACAACATGTACTAATGAACGCTCGTTTTCCACAAGGAAGAGAGTCAATACGATTGCGTGTAACAAGTCGGGAGATGGAAGATTAAGTTTGTTAGTTTCTTTGTCAATGCATAGAGATATTACTGTTAATCCTGATCAAGTTTTAGATATGGCGAGAAAGAAAAATCGACGACTAGCTTTCTAGTAATTGATCACTTTTATTGGAAAGTAAATGTGTGAATGTGAAGTATAAATGTGGATTATGAAAAAAGTATAAACTAATACTTCTTATTTGCGTAGTAAATAATCTATTAAATCTAAACCTAATCTATTAAATAATAAAATAATCTTTTTTTATTATTCATATGCAGTAAAGTATAAGAAACTGTTTCAGTATAAAATGATTTTCATTATTATTATGTTATTAACATCAGTCCCCTTAGCCGCCACCCCTCCTAAAAAAACCCCTAGCTACGTGCCTGCATACACAAATAGTGTTACACAAGCAATAGTGTTCATGATACTTTACAGAGAAGGTTGCTTCCTCATCCCTATCCATGAAATTAACAAAATTAGATTTACTTGTACTAATTTATTATTGTAGAACCAATCTCTGATAATAGAACGATCTTGTTCCATCTGTATTTTTATACCTTCCCATTTATCGCAGCTATATTCTATGGCAGCATCAATCGGAAAGCAGAAACATTTTCCTTTGAAATTTTCATTTCATAAGTCATTAATGAATATTAAAAACAGAACAACGTAGAGATCAGTACTCTGTGCAGTGCCACATGATACTACAGTCCAATCACTTAAATTATCGCCCATTCTGACATATTGTAGACGATTTTACAGATAAGACCCAAATCAGGTTATTGCGATACCCTTAATTCCTACTTTCTCCATTTTAGCTCGGGGATTTTGTGATTAACTGTATCAAATGTTTTTTCTATATCTAAAAGTAAAACTGAGAATTTTTTATCTATATTTATGCTGCTGTATACGTCTTCAAATAGTTCACTTTGTATCATTCCAGTGATGAGCATAAAAACGTATTCCGCATTAAAACTGATTGCTGTTTTAGATAATTTTTCGCGTATTACATATTAGCTAATTTATTTCAGTTTTGTTTAATTTTATATTTTTAGCTTTTTCCTATTGTATTAATAGCAAAAGTGATATTTTTATGTAAAAAAACTTGATTTATTTGTTGTTGCGTATCTACATAACTTCTGACTGGCGTAATATTTTTTTTATTAGCAGAAACGCTGCTAGCGAGGAATATAATTTATGGTAGGTTATAAAAAAGTACGCGTAAAAGTGCGTTTCTTTTTTTTAAATATTTTATATTATCTGGTAATTCTCTAATAATCATTTCTTATCTATTATTAAGAAAATGATACTGGGAAAAAAATTCCCATTAAACTTATTTCAGATTTTATTTTTAAAGTTTGATCTAATTATTTAAAAATATTTTCCTCCAATGGATTTAGATTTACTGATGGCTTTTTTTAATAGAAAGTTACGGCCTTGGGTATTTGTTTTTTAAGTTAAGACATAGCGTAGTTTTATTTAGGGTTTAAATAAGTCAAAAAAAGAAATTTTCTTAGTATATATTCTATCACGACATATCGTGATATACTTTCAATATTACATATATATATATATTAATTAATGGCATCATGATTAAGAATACTGGTACAGGTAAAACTGCATTTTTGTACACTACTTTATTAATTCCTTTGTATTAACTTTAGTAGTTATTTTGTATCTTTACTTAAGAGTTTAAAACTTGATAAATCGCTTCGTAAAAGTGTAAAAGAATCTAAAATGATTTTTTTAAACCTATACAATTTCATTTTATTTTAGAAATATTTCTTGAGAAAATTGAGCAAAAATTCAAGGGAAGAATCTTATTTTGTCTACTTTTAAACCCGACTCGACTACCGGTATGAAAGGAGGAAAAATATCTTATTTGTTTACTTATTGTCTATTAAGCATTTTTCCCATTCAGTTTAGACATTTTTGGAGCAGGCATTTTTAAGGTTATCTGGAATGCAATTTTATTTTATTTTTAAAAGTTTAAAAATGGCTTTTACGCTTTCATTAGATGAAAAAAATGCTGATAATGAAAAATAATCATTGTTACTCTGTACATGATGTAATATTTGTAAATAAATTGTGATTGAATATTTTATGTTGATGTGCGAAAGAAATATAAAAGAAAATGGATAGTCGACGTCTTACCGGCTCATCTTACGTCTTATCAAAATAGCAGCAGCTAAATAGTCTTCATTTTGTGATTAATACAGAATATTCCTTAATGCAGTAATTAATTTAGTAGTTACTGTAAAAGATTTTTTCCTATTTTAAATCCACTTTGTCCCATTCAAATAAATAATGGTTGCGTTTAATTATTTAATTTCTTACTCAGTTTATATGAATGATAGCAGCAATTATTTTAAATCTTTAAGAATAGCTCCTTTCTAAATTTCGTATTGAAAAAGAAGTTGACGACAAGGTCGTAAGAATTTCCTGGTATCGGGTATTTATTCTTATACAGTAGAGAAGTGATGTATGAAAAAGTTACCAAACCTTCTTTCTTATGGTGCGGGTAATTTATGATGATATATCTTATTGTAAAATTATCATTACATGTTTAAATAAACCAAAAAATTTCATTTTATCGGTTTATCCAATTAAAAGTTATTAAACTGCAAACATGCCAACACACGTCCGTGAGAACATTACCCCTCTTTTTACTTCCTAGTACGAAATAAAGGAAGTATTGTAATCGCGGAAAATTTCGGTTTTCAAATTTCAATGGAAATATCTATTTTGACTATTTTCGGCGTGATGTCTACGCATATTTATGTATGTATCTCGCATAACTTAAAACGATTAGCTATATAACGAAATTTTGGATTTAGGATTGTTGTAACATTTAGTTGTGCACCTCCCCTTTTTGATTGCAATTGACTGGACCAAAAGTATCCAAAAAAGCCCAAAATCAAAAATATTAGAATTTTGGACTTCTTCTTAACTGCAGTAATAAGCCATCGTTGAAAGCTTTTCAACGATGTACAATAAGTGATACTTATTTTCATTGGTTCAGGAGTTAAACCGGAATAAAATTTTAATTAATGAAATATTTGGATCTTTTAAGTGGAAGGGACATCGATTCGAATCCGACTTCATTTCTTTTTTGTATTTTTAGCTTTTTTTTAATTTAAATATATTGATTTATTAATAATTACTAACATCTGATTAAAAAAAAATTAACAGTAAATAATAATTTAATAATATCAATAAAAAACTATAAGAAAAAAATCTGAAGTTATTAGTGAAATAAAATTTTATGTACTTTTCATTTTAATTTAAACATTTTTACAGAGGTTAATAATTATTAATAATCAATATATTTAAATTTAAACAAAAAATTAATGGATATGAAATCGGATTCGAACCTATGTATCCATGGTTACGGATCCACCACGTTCTTACTTACACTACATAACTACTTAAACGAGTTGAACTAAAAAATAAACTAATATAAAATACTGATACGAACACCATAAAAAAAGTGATGCATTGTGATGTCTAGCACAATGCAATTGTGTAACTGTCCACTGTATTAAAGGAAAGGAGGATGGTATCTCACTTTCAAATGAAATAAGTTTAAAATGAAGTGCAGCATAAAATATGTATAAGTAATTTAATAGGCGTACAAGGAAGTCATGTGTTGTCCACATCAGATTTTATTTTTGATGATTCAAATAACTTTTTTAATGACTCAAGTAAGTTTTAATAGAGGACAATTTAAACGAATGACAAATGTAATAACCCTTTTATTTCAACTGGTTTTTTTTTTACATGTTTGCGTTAAACCCAATTAGCAATACTCGTTACAAATTTTCGTTGTTTATCTAAAACGAATTAGTTTTATGTAAAAAGGTGTGGGTTATGTTAATTACTCCCCTTCTCTGTCTTTTATATATATATATATATTACTGCAGAAAATAGTAATATATTAATTTGTTTAGTGTATTGTTTATTGCTACCGCAGAATTACTGCAAACCATGCTAGTGGAGGGTAATGTTTGTCTCCCCCTACTTCTCCCTTGAGATTTTTTAACTGTTATACGTAATACAGAGAGGTATGCATATAGTAAAGCGACTGAGAGCTAATTAAACTTAATTTTAACAAAATAACTGCGTTACGTTTACGTGTAACTTCAAAACGTATACTTGGAAGTTTTGAAACAACTACTTTATGTGAAAGTAGGCAGTACAGATCTTCTCTTGGAATTGTCTTTTTTTTCTAACCGGGGAGAATGTTTTATAACAGTGAAACTAAATAAAACAGTCATTTTCCACACCGAAGCTCCGTAATTGCTTTGCTTCCCCCGTATTCGTATTTATTTTCCTTGTTATAAAATTTTGATGATGCCCATGATTTTATCTTTTGAAATAAGCTTACTTTTTTTTTACGTAAAAGTGTACTTTTTGCTAAGTTTTTCGTTTAGAAAATTTTATTCTAACATTTGTTTTTTTGAGTGATTATCATGAATAACTAAAGTAATTCAGTGTTTTTTTTTTTTAAATTTTTTTATATACAATATCCAATGATTGTATCACGTTTTATATTTACTTATACTGTTCGTTTTTTCTTATTCTTTTATTAGCTGATTTTCCAGCGTTTCTCTTGGTACCAGTTTTTATTTATTATCTTTTTAAGAATCTCCTTTCCTTACTGAGTGGAAACAGTAATATAATATATTGATAAAAAACAGTAATATATTACATTGATTTCCACAAGGAGTAATCTACTTTGTTGCTTTACATCAGCCATCTGATTTTCTTGTGCTATGACACGTATAAAACATTCGACATATAAATGGAACTAGTCGGAGATACTTTCTCTGAAATGAATGATGTTTATTATATGACCACTCGCTGTGATGAACAGAACGTAGATGTCAGCTATAAGGTTAAATATCATTTACTGATCGGCTTGTACTTTTTTTC
Organism: Lycorma delicatula; assembly: GCF_047948215.1. Classification (NCBI taxonomy): domain Eukaryota; kingdom Metazoa; phylum Arthropoda; class Insecta; order Hemiptera; family Fulgoridae; genus Lycorma; species Lycorma delicatula. The sequence goes on along the minus strand of NC_134457.1, from coordinate 197,913,976 downwards.
TTTTCCTGTTTAGCCTCCGGTAACTACCGTTTAGATAATACTTCAGAGAATGAATGAGGATGATATGTATGAGTGTAAATGAAGTGTAGTCTTGTACATTCTCAGTTCGACCATTTCTGAGATGTGTGGTTAATTGAAACCCAACCACCAAAGAATACCGATATCCACGATCTAGTATTCAAGTCCGCGTAAAAATAATTGGCTTTACTAGGACTTGAACGCTGGAACTCTCGACTTCCATGCAGCTGATTTGGGAAGACGCGTTCACCACTAGACCAACCTGGTGGGTTTGATCGGCTTGTACTTTTTTTTGTTTAACCTCCGGAGCCGCAGTTAAGCATTACTGTACAGAGGATGAGATGAATGATTTGTAGCATGTGTGAAAAATGCCATGCCTGACCGGGATTCAAACCCGGGACGTCCGGCTTGTACTGATATGAAAGAACATTACGGTTCACCATATTCTTTGGTGGTTGGGTTTCAATTAACCACACTTATTACACTTACATTCATTCGCATTCATACATATCAACCTCTGAAGCACCTTGCGGTGGTCCCGAAGGGTAAACAGAAAAAAGAAAGAGAATGAAAAGTTCACCGTAGAAGGCAGTGGGAAACTATTTTATTATACTTTACATGGTACGCATATTTTTCAGTGCTTGTAATTCTTTGGAAAAGTGCTTTGTAATTTTTATGATTACGGATTTCTTATATCACCTTATGATATTGAACGTAGACTTGCATGAAAAAAGAAATTATTCCAATTTTATCTACTTAAGTTTTTGTCTCATTGAATTTTTTCCTAAAGTGCATTCTCCACGTGTAAATCACGGAAAAACTCTCTTCGCTAAAGAAGAGGGTTCCTATTTGAAATAATATATTTATATATACGAGTATGTATATCCTATGAATATTATTTAAAATTATAATTACTTAATAGTTTCAAAACATAATTTAATTTACTAATTTTTTATAAAATAAAAATAATTTAACCCATTTGTTGGAAAAAAAATTGAGGTTAGAGGAAGCCCCCGATTTTAAATTAAAAATAAGTTAATAAAACAATAGATTTTCTTGGAAAATTATATTTCATTTCCATATTTTTTAATTATTTTTTTTTTAGTAATACATTTTTTATAAAAGTGCTGCTGTCATAATGTAAAACGTTTTTAATAAAAAAAAAAAAAAATCATCCTCCATGTGAGGGGCAGAATCCGAATTTGATGTTTTTTTACAGAAGTTGTTCTGTTGAAATCATTCGCTAGATAAAGTTTTAGCGCTTAGTCATTTAAACATTTTTTGCCAGATCGAATCTGATTTAAATTACAAATTTTAAATTATGTTTACTACTTATTATGCTTTTTTTATTGGTTTAAAGCATTTTGAAAGAAAAAAAAAGTAGTGAAATTTTTCATTAAAAAAGAAGTGGATCCACATTAATAACTTTAGCCGTTCTAAGGAAAGTAAATATCTCAGGACCGCTCGGTTTTCAGTAAGGATTAAGATAAATTCATCCTGTAAGTTTTTGTAAAATTCTTTCAGTCTTGTATGATCACTATAAAAATATAAAAAATTATATTACCGAGGTAATTTTCGAAGTTTTTTTGTGTAACAAGCAGTCTAACGAATAAAACGTATTATTCGTTTTTATGCCTTTAAAAGAAAGAAGTATTATAGTTTATGTAATCTGTGTTAGATTTTCTTTGAACAGGTGTTTAAAATAAATTCCGGAATGGTCAGTGAGTCAGTGGACATGTTAAACCTGAATGTGAAAGTACGACCGTGATATATTTTATTATTATTATTATATACTACTTTTAAATTGTTAATAATTTATTAGGTTGGTGTAAATAATGTTCTAGTAAGAAATTATATTGTTTTTAGCTACAATATTTTTTTGTTTGTTTTATAAAAATTGTATTTTACAATTCATGAGCAGCGTAAACTCCATTATTTATATTTTTGTAGTAGATTTATATTTTTGTTATTTATATTATTTTTATTATAAATAATTAAAATATTTAAATAATATTAAAAAAAATATGGCATTTAAAAAATGCAATAAAACTATTTATGTTAATGTAAAATGGTCGGCCTGAGTCTGTACAAGACTGCACCTCATTTCACGTCATTAATATTATTCTCGTCTCATTGATCCTTGGTGAGGGGAGGGGTTCTTATTATTAACTAGTTGAACAGATTGTAACGTTCACATTAGGAAAAAATGTAGAATGAAAAACAAAACTGTGAATTTAAAGAAAAGTACAATTGAATAGTACGTAAATTTTTTATAAAAACTCGTTAGCTTTTTGAATAAAAAAAGGTAAAAAAAGAAGCAGGGATAGAAAAATGAATGAGATAAGGACGTATCCTGTCTCCTTTGTTTTTTAATTTATAAAGGAAAAACAATAAAGAACATGAAGGGAAATGATTATAGCAGATAAATGATTATAGAGTCCAGGAATGAAATATTAAGTTTCACTGATAATTTTTTTTTAGCTGCAAGTATGAATGAACTACAAGAATGAGTGGTATAGATTCATTTCTTTAAGATCGGTTCAATTCTAAAATAAAAAATAAACAAAAATTATGAAATGTGACAGAAAGAAGAATAATAAGAATATAAAGGTAGGAGAATCCGACCTATCTATTTGAATTTGCAGAATTTTGTTACTTATATTATAAGACTATAAAAGATGGCCGAAGGAAACAAGTTATCAGAATCCAATAAAGTTTTATGTAAAAAAAATCTGCTGATAAATCGTAGGTATAGAATTTTTTTTTTGTAATTCACTTTTTAAATATTACGGTTGTAGTAGACAGTTATTTTAGTTACTAGATTTTAATTTTTTAAATGTATCCGAAGTTTTTAACTAGATTAAATTTTTAAAACTCATCTCAATGTAAATAAGATATGTAATATTTTTATTTATCTCAAACCATATGTTTCGGAAACATATTTCTATCATCAGGTGTGATTATATTAATTCATTAATGTACATTTTTGTAATGAAGTTAAAACGGGGAAAAAATAATAAAAAATCACAGATTTATAAAAAAAGAGAAGAATGTTATTTGTTTTTACTTCTTTGTACGAAGTAAAGGAATTATTGTGTGCACAAAAAATTTCGATTTTCTGATTTCAACGGAAATATCAATTTTGACCACCCTTGAATCAATTTTGATTAGTTTCGGCGTGACGTGTGTTCGTACGTATGTATGTATGTATGTATGTATCTTGCATAACACAAAGACGATTAGCTGGAACGATGTTGAAATTTTGGATGTAGGACTGTTGTAACATCTAGTTGTACACCTCCCTTTTTGATTGGAATTACTGAACCAAAAGTGTTCTAAAATGCCCGAAATCCAAAAAAAAATTGGATTTTTAACTTTTTCTTAACTCCAGTAAGCCCTTATTGAGAGCTTTTCAACAATATATCATAAGAGGTACTTATTTTCATTAGTTTCAGAGTTATAGCCAAATAAAATTTTAAATAATGAAGTTTTTGGATCTTAACACAAGGGAAGGCACATCGGTTCGAATCCGACTTCATCTCCTTTTTTTTTTATTTTTGTTTTTTTATTTAAATATATTAATTTATTGGTTATTTAGCGTGTGTTTGTAAAAAAGTTTTACGATGACAAAAAATATAGAAATTATTAATGAAATAGAATTTTATGTATTTTTCATTTAAAAAAAAAATGTGTATATGTAATTTAATAGGCGTATAAGTAAGTCATGTAGTGTCCAGATCAGATTTTCTTTCTAGATAAACTCGGAACAGTGCGTTTTTTTAATTGTTTTTACAAGTTAATGTAAATTTATGGATTTTTTTATTATTTAATTTTAACTTTATCTCCACAGATATCTACAACAACGATCTTGATTAATCTTTTAACATAATAATTTGAAAATTATTCTAAAACATCTCATTAGACATAAAGAGATTGGAAGATGGCTTTGAATAAATTTTGATTTAATTATTAACCTGTTCGTAGAAATCTGGATTGAAATACGCCAACCTGTACGTTAAAATGAATATTAAAAACGTATGTCACCAGGCACCTTAGTCTATCACCAGGCCTTACGAAAGAAAGTAGATTGTTGTTTTATGAGTCCCTTAAGAGAGAAAATCATAGACAACATAGATGTACACATACAACAATAATCAGCCTTTAAATTTAATTCCTTATTTTATCAGTAACTATTGACTTTTTCCAGTATGTATTTATTTTTTTATTAGTATCTTTTTATATATTCTTGCAACAGTCTGTACGCACCCGTGTATCTTATTGTATTTATTCAACCAAAATAGTTTTTCAATCGCATAATCGTATCGTTAAACAATTTTCACTTATTTTTGTTTAAAAAGCGTATGAAATAGTCTTTTTCAAAAAATTTGTCTTTGTTTTCCTTCTTGTATACTGTGTAAACGTTTAGTCCAATCGAGTACGTTATTATTTTTTTAATTATTTTACTCCTTTTCGAATAACTTTTTTTTATTTAATTTTTTTATCTCTCACTTTAAACATTTAATCATTTACAGCATTGATTCTCAAACTTTTTCGCCCACCGTTTACACTGGGAATCAAACATTTTCTAGTCCCCCAAAATTTGTTAATATACATTCTGTTAAAAATAATTGTAATTGCTGTTATATATTTCCAAATTTATTTGTATCAATACGTTGCTTAGATCGGGAGATATGGAGCATTAAAGACAAAAGTGACCTTTTCTTTCTAAAAGTGGAATATTTCGGTTCAGAAAAATCTTAGAGACATAAAGAAAAAGAAATTAAAACTGATGTCTTAAGCTTTTAAAGGAGTTTAATGTAGTTTTCTGGAAAAATTTTCGTTTCCACCATGCGCTCGATCAAACACGAAGAAAAACTTTCAAAGTTGTAAAACTTTTCTTCTCACTGATTTTTTTTTTTTTTAATTTGATGATTCTTCAAATCTGAAGTATGCCGTCAAAAATTTGAGTATTCAAGCTCTAACTTTTACCTTCTTGTACGAAATAAATGAAGTATTGTGATCGCGAAAAATTTCGGTTTTCAGATTTCAACGAAAATATCTATTTTGGCCATCCCTGAATTCATTTTAACTTGTTTCGCCGTGACGTCTGTACGTATGTATGTATGTAGGTACGTGTGTATCTCGCATAACTCAAAAACGATTTGCCGTAGGATGTTGAAATTTTGAGGTTAGAACTGTTGTAATATCTAGTTGTGTACCTGCCCTTTTGATTGCATTCTGTTGAACCAAAAGTGTCAAAAATTCCACAATTCAAAACAATTTGAAATTTGTACTTTTTCTTAACTGCAGTAATAAGACCTCATTGAGATTTTTTCAACAACATATCATAAGTGGTACTTATTTTCATTGGTTCCAGAGTTTTAGCCAATTAAAATTTTAATTAATGAATTATTTGTATCTTCCAAGGAGAAGGCACGACGGTTCGAATCCCACTTCATCTCCTTTTTTTAATTTTTTTTTTAATTTTAATATATTGATCTATTAATAATTATTAACATTTGATTGTAAAAATGTTTTACGATAAATAATAATTCAGTAATAATAATTAAAAAAAAAATTAGAAGTCAGGTGGTGCCCACATCAGATTTTATTTTGCACTAGTGTAGTAGGTATTTAATTTTAGTCTGTAATATCAGGAAAACATAACTTTTACCTTTTTTTTTTTTTATCAGCCATCGCCTTCCTAGACCGCCTGAACGCCCCCCAATTTTCTGTGGGCTTTCTACCGCTTCCCCTGAAGGCTTCTAGCGCTCACAAGGGAGTGTTATCGTTCATTTTGAGAACGAATGATTTAGTCACCACCACCTAATACGGGAAGATTTCATTGTATTAGTTTATTTATTGTATGAATATTTTCTTCTTCTATCGATATAATTCATATCTACACTTAAAATAGAATTGTAACGATGAACTACTCTATATAGGTTCAATTTTCTTAATACCTGGCACCATTGGTATTATACAATTCATATATAAATAGAGTATCCGTTTACCAACAATTGGGAGTATTGACTGTCCGATATAACAGTTGTAAACATCTTACTTACTAGACGTTTTTCTTTTAACGTTGACTTATTTTTAACTATTGACAGTTCACATAAACAGTAATCCCTGATGATGGAGGAATGATCCGAAAGCGGTTGGATAGTCAATACTCACAATTGTTGGTAAGTGGAATTCTATTTTTATATAAATATTCCACATACATTTTTAAAGTACGATTTCATAAGTTAAAATATTGAAAATTAGGTTGCGTTTGAATTATTGTTGGAGGTTTATTTAATAATTGAGCGATAATATTAGTGTCGAAAAAGTTTTCCTCGTACTGTTAGGTTGATGTTTACATATAAAAAAATTATCTATTACACGACGGTTCAACCACACTTGTACTACTTTCATATTATAAGCGTTGATATAAATAACTGATATAACTCGTTTCGTTATGGCTCAATAAATAAATAGAGATTATACTATCTAACGGTCCTTAATCGTATCTTTTATTGTCGGTTTCAATGAGATTAAATATGGATGTACGTTTGATTCCATCTCATTTCATGAAGATTGCTTGTAGTATTACGGCTAAATGAATAGAAAAAGTACGGATAGAAGTAGGTTTCATTATATCACGTCGTGGATGCTTCTTAACGTTCGTCATTTCATTCACATTTATACGTTTCGTATTATTATTACGTTGTTTATTATAATATTTTAGTAAAAAATAATAACACGACCCGTAATATTTAGACTAAATTAATTGAATTTTATTTTTTTTCGTTTTTATGCGGGTATCGATTTATGATGTTATTGGTTGCAACTCGAAAATCATTAACCGTGTTAATACGGGTCTGATACAAATAAGAGTGTTGAAAGTCTTTTCAGGTATCTTTTTTTTGTTTTTTGTAAAAAAATTAGGCTACGATCTTGATCTGTCAGTATACTAGACTAGTATAGTGCGCAGATCAGAGTGGGGTAGGATATTGCTCGGCAGGAATAGACGATATGAATAAATAATTAATGTTTTCATTTTTTTTAAATTCATGATCAGCAGTTAATTAAAAATCCTTTGTACCATTTAGAAAGAATAATAATATGTATTCTTATATTATTAGATATTTAATATATATATATTAAATAATCTAATAATTTTTTATTAAAATCTATATAGTCGCTTTTATTACACGTATACAGAAATCTTATAACGTATGTTATAATATATTGTACATTACATATTACCAAAATTATCACCATAAGTAGAAGTTTTATTTTTTGTGTAAATCGATTTACAGATCGGCTGATTCGCTGAGAGCGTTGGTCAGAGCGTATACAATTGCTTTTAATTACCCGCATGTCTCTTTGGACCTGTGTAAATTCTGTGTAATATTAAAAAGAGATTACAAAAACATAAGCCAATGAGTAACTAACTGAGTACGCAAAAACTTACTTCCTTGTATGACACAATAAAAATTTATTACCTTTTTGTAATATCGATATAATGACATTACAATATCGTTTCAATAAATTTATACGTAGAAATAACATCAATGAGTTTTAAACATTTTTTTTAACTAGAGGACTCGGCAATGCTTCGCCATTGCTAAATTTGAGTGAATGAATTAAATCATGGAAAAACATATAAATAAATAACCTAAAACTTCTTTTACTAAATTTAATGTCATTTATATCGAGGGATATCGTCTACATCGATTGTGATTGTCTATATCGATCGTTGTCTATATCAATTATAGACTTCCTCAGACATGCGATTAAATATTATATATTAAATATAATAAAACTAATAACATGTAAACACTCCCGGTACAAATAATAAATTGTGAAATTTTCAGCGAAACCGGTTAAATAGTTATGTAATCTATATATAAAGAGGAAGAGGGATTTGTTTGTTTGGGATAAACATAAATTTACCTGATCAATCGCAATCAAATTTTTACCGATCTTTCTTGATGTTACTGAGAAGGTTTTTAGATATATTTCATGCCGAAAAATTTCGAAAAAAGACTCTTATGTGGTAGTGGAGATTTGCTGGTTGAAGAACAAACTTTAATAAACTGTGAATGTTTAACACTGTATGAGCTGAATTTGAACTGAATAATTATGAATATCTAAAAACCGATTTATAGATTTTTTTGAAAATTGGTAGTTTTTGAAACGATTTTTTTAAATTTCTCTGTTACAAATTAAGAAATCAATCTCAGTTTTGGTAAGTGTAATCTTAGTTTCAATAAATCTATAAATTCTAAATTTCTAGATTTTTGAAATTCGATCTTGAAAGGAGACGAAAAAAATTTAAAAAAAATTTGAACAAAGATTATAAATTGTCCCAATCCCGACTATACTGAACGAGATATTCAGTAGATTTGGGTTTGCAAGTATTTTTCAGATCAATATTTAAAAACCATTTTTGTGTTTTTATTTAATTCCCTTTTTTTAAGGGATCCGAAGGTATACGGCGATGTGAAACAACCAACACAACCACTTTTAACCGTTACTGTGTGTAAGTAACTCTGGTTACTTGACTAAAAAAAATATAAAATAACAATATTGACCGCTACGGGCAACGCAAATAACCATATAGCGCGGGTGAACATCGCGGTATAACTATAATAATAATGACGACGACGACAATAATAATAATAATATAATAAATAAAATAATTAAAAGTAATTAATAAGTTATTTATCCACCTTACCAGCAAGTAAGTTTTAAGTCCTCGAATCTTTCGGTTTTTCAAACTATCATCAGGAGTTAAAATATTATAATTAAGTCACCAGTTAAAATAATTAGTCAAAAGTTAGAATGCTTATACATTCATGACTGTTTGCATGTTAAAAGCATACTAAACTACAGTCTTAACTCGGTATTCTGTTAAAACGCAGTCACGACTGTATAAAATACGTACGTATTTTAACTTTTGACTTAATTACTTTAACTTGTGACTTAATTATAATGTTTTAATTCCTGATGATGGTTTGAAAAAACCGAAAGATCTCGAGGATTTAACACTAATTTGCTGGTAAGGTGGATATATCACGTATTAATTACTTTTAATTATTTTATTAAAATATACCCGTGGAACCGTGTTCAAGAAATGTAATATAATAAATGTTGTATAATGAATATTTATACAAGTTAAAGCGCGGGGTAGATAGTTATTATATATTACTGACAAGTATAATTACATTTAAAATAACATATTTCTCACATTTATAAACAACCATTTGTATAACTAAAACAATATTGTTAATGTAGTTTTTAATACCTATGAATATCCTATGACATCAATGTGCTTGTTTACGTTAGGGTAACAATACATATCTTATCAGTGTAAATTATTGGATAAAATATTAAAAAAAAAAATTAATTTCTATTTAATTTTAGTACTCTAGTTGAATTGCTACAAGACTGTATCCGTTTAATCTGTCTAGTTGAGCACCCCGTTCCATTATCCCCATAGGGATATACTATTTTTTATTTAGTTAAATTAATGATTAATAAATTGTAACTTGCTGGTATTCTATATCAGTAGAAATAATGTAAAAATAAAACGATTTTAAAATAACGATAAATTATATATATTTTTTTACCTCCGGGACCACCGTTAGGTATTCTTTCAGAGGATAAGATGAATGACAATTTTTGTAGCGTTTGACCTTGCCTGAACGTGATTCGAACCTCCGGATGCTAGGCTGAGACGCTAATACTCGCGCCACGGAGGCCGGCGAATAAATTATTTTCATTATTTAAAAAAAAAAATCTATCAATTTATATCTAACACTATTAAAAGTAGCGAATAAGAATAACATTAAATACCACTTAATAAGTAAATGAATAATATTGAAAACTACTAAAAATGAAATATTTTATAGCCATGCATTTTTAAGGAGAAGAAATTATACTGATGTCAGATCTATAAAAAAAATGTTTTTTTATCAAATTGCTACTTGGTTTTGCTTTCTAGTATTACATTAAGGGTTCACTATTTGTTAACATACACTTCTTTCTTAAAGAGGGCTCAAATAATTCCTCCTTAATAATTCTCTCTAATACCTATTTCTTTTCAGTAATCTCTTACTTCATATTTGTCTCAAATTATTCTTTAGTTTATCTCGGTCTATTACGTCTGCTTTGCCACAATGAAATTACGATTTAATAGAAAAAATAAATCACGATTTAATAATATTTATTTATTTAGCGTTTGGCACCAAAACACAACACCAATTACTGTCAAAAATTACAAACAAAGATTTAACAAATCAATAATATGTGCTACTGATTCTGGAGTCGCCATCAGGAAATCTTCAGGAGTCCCTTCATAAGCTGTCCTAGGGCAAACTTCTGTGATGTGTTTAACAGTTTGATTTTCACCACACTCGCAAAGGGGCGTCAGAGTTTTACCCCATTTATACAGGAAATAGGCGTACTTACCATGCTGAGTTCGTATTCTGGTTTAGCGTTGATCACGTCTTTCGTGGCAAGTCAAAACCCGGCGGCTTTGAGTAATACATGGGATTTGGTTATTCTGCTTTGTGGTCCATTCTTGACGCCAGGCGTCAGTTAGGTTTAATATATAATAATAAGTATTGATGTGTAACTAATTGTTAAATGATTTTGTATTGTAAATATTTGTTGTTAAAATACTGTCCGGACGTTGACTATTTATAAGTTTCTGTGATTTATTTGACAATATGGGTTAATAACTAACGAGGTCCTAAATTATTCTGATTATTTAAATGTCCAGTAAAACGAATATATGATTTTTAAGAATGGATTTCCTTTTTTCAAGATTTTGAAGTTTCGAGTTACGGCATAGTTGGGTTTTAAACTTTTAACTGTTTTTACCCGCTAGCCTTGTTAATTATACTTATTGCACATATTAATTCTTTGATAAAAAGAGTTACATTTTATTTGTTTGACGCAATATCTATCGGAAATATCTTTCTTTTCAGTTTGCCTATAATAATTTTATTACAGTAGTTTACAGATTATACTTGGCTAATTTTCTTATTCGGACTATCTTAATGTATATATATAAAAATGTTAAGTTCGTTTGTGTACGCTTCAAAAACTCAAAATGTTCTGCACCGATTGAGCTCAAATTTTAGAACGATATATAACCCGCATCAAAGATTGTTTTCATTTATTTTTAATAAATCTATCTATTTATTTTTAATTTGTACATTTTTAATTTGGAAATGTAAACAAAGGAAAACCAATCAGATCAATGCAAGATGGCCGCTGTCAAATACAACGACCAATCACAAAGAGCCCGTATGGCCGTTGCCAATGTAAACAAAATCACAACTGATTAAGTAACAAATTTCTTTGAATTATATTTAACAGCTAAAACATCTGTATTTAATTAAAAACAAAAAACAAACAAAAAACACCAAAACAAAAAGAAAAGCCACCAAGAAGGATGATTTACAGTAAATAAATTAAAACACCCAACTTTCTTATAGCCCAGATAGACTTAAGACTATGCAAACAAAAAAAGTCGAAATAACCAAATACACAGAAAATAATATCCCTACATAATGATCAAAAAATCTTTGTTAGGTTAAATATTCACTTTTGTCTGAATTTACAGACGGTATTTCAACGAAGCATTGATAAATATTGAAGACAAGTGCTTAGCTAATGCAAATAAAGTTCTTAGTCAATTGGGAATGCCAGAACCCACCCGAGCTGCGATTGCTTCATTTGATGTGGATTTACGCCGTGAACAGAGTTACAACATTGGTGATCTTCAGTCATATGTCCAATCAAACATTCCCAAATTAACGCGTGAACAGAAAGGCATTTATGATCGTATAATGCAAATGATAAATGACGGAGTTGGGGGGTCCTTCTTCTTGGTTGCGTCAGGAGGAACTGGGAAAACATTCCTCATTAGATTGATTCTAGCAACGGTTCGATCAAAAAATGACATAGCCTTAGCTCTTGCTTCGTCTGGAATAGCTGCGACATTGTTACCAGGTGGAAGGACTGCGCATTCAGCTCTGAAGTTGCCATTAAACATGCAAATCATCGAGACTCCCACGTGCAATATTTCCAAAGCAAAGGAAAAGTATTACAAAAATGTAAACTCATTGTTTGGGATGAATGAACGATGGCACATAAAAAATCGCTTAAAGCTCTTGATCGATCGTTACGAGATTTGCGTGGAAACGTTCAACCATTCGGGAATGCTTTGATATTGCTCGCAGGAGATTTTAGGCAAACATTGCCTGTAATTTCTCGATTGACACCAGCAGACGAAATAAATGCTTGCCTTAAATATTCAACACTGTGGCGACAAGTACGTACATTGCAGTTGACTACGAATATGCGTGTCCAGTTGCAGAATGATCCATCAGCTGAGGTATTCTCACGACAGTTACTGGTCTTTGGAAACGGACAGCTGCCAGTCGATGAGACGTCTAGACGAATATCATTTCCTGATAATTTTTTAATTTAGTAACATCGAAAGAAGAACTGATCGAAAAAGTATTTCCTGATATTCAAATTAATCATAGAAATCACGATCGGCTCAGTGAACGAGCTATCCTTGCCGCAAACATTTTTCTCCTCCTCCACCCGCAAAATCACCTCCCAAGAAAATGTTTGGATTTGTGTACGTTTGCTATGATAAATGGAAGAAACTAAAAAAAGTATATTACTACTAATATACAGGATTATCATAAAAGAATGGTGCGGTTTCAGTAATTCATAGGAAGATTGTAGGGAAATTTCTAGATGTCATATTGGTATCCCTGAAAGCCTCCAACCCAAAACTTATTTTATCATCAGTTGTAACCACAACGTCAGTTCTAGTATTGTTGTTGCGGTGAGTTTAGCGAGTTACTATGTTCTCGGATAAAGACAAAGCAAAGTGTGTTTTATTGATGGCTGAATTAAAATCCGTAATTTTAGTTCAACGTGCGTTTCGACGTGAATTCGGGAGAGATCCACCACACAAAAATAACATAACACGTTGGTTCAAGCAATTCGAAGAAAATGGGTCGGTTAAGAAACAGAAATCAACCGGCAGACCAAGTGTACCAGACGAAACGGTTGAACTAATTAGACAATCGGCAATTAGAAGTCCTGGGAAGTCCATCCCCCGTCGAAGCGTCGAATTAGGTATTCCAAAATCAACAGTTCTTCAAACTGAAATTACACGATTATAAAATCCAGTGTTTTCAGAGGATGAGATGAATGATTTGTAGCGTATGTAAAATGCCATGCCTGACCGGGATTCAAACCCGGGACTTTCGGATGAAAGATCGAGAGACATTACCACTCGCGCCACGGAGGCTGGCGCTGCTGTTAAGCGTAGGAAGACGTAAAAAATGATGCAATAAATAAAGGATAGCTTTTTCGATTTTTGGGAAATGGGAGAATTTGGTGGTATTTTTTTTTTTAATTTGAGAGATATGCATGTATGCACGTATTGAGCCTATTTAAAATGGGGTTATGTTTGCTGTTTGCAATTTTTTGAGAAAATTAACCTCAAGAACAAAATATCTACCCCCTCCATCCCTGGAGGTATTGATCCTAAACTTTTTCTAACAAATTTCACCATATATACGAGTCTGTGTGTTATTCATTTTTCATCAAAATCGTTTTATCCAGTCAAAGGTTATTAAAATTCAAACGCTAACACCCGTACATACGTACGTACGAACATTACCCCAATATATTTTTTTTCTGTTTTTTTCTATCTCTGGGTCATGAAATGACGAGAAATGGTATAAACCCATGCTCCAATTTTTGACTGATTACCTTACCTTCCTTCTTCAGCGTAGGTAGCTACGATGCCAGTAAAGTAAAAGCGTACTCATTAGTTTTTTGAGTTTGTGTATTTACTTTACTTTCATATTTGTCAGTTTATTTCTACGGGGATTGTTATATTTCTGGGTAATGACATCGTGTATGTAAATTTGTTTTATTATTGTTTATTTTTTCACTATTGTTTCTGCGATAAGAATATTTAAAATTATAATAAAGATTGCTATAAAGATTTCTTTGATTAGTTATCCATTAAGTTAATTTTAAACATAATTTAAAAATAATTAATGTTATATCATTCCTTTCACGATTATTCTGGTTATGATGAAACGGGTATTATAAGAGATTTCTCATAAATTACTTAAGCTATATAAAATGTATTAACCTGAGACATGGAAGTCGTGTGGTTAAATTCACAACCTTGCGGAGAACGATTTATAATAAGAAAGTAGCGAAGCGTGACAGTTTTTTTAATTCAAGGAAATTTTTTTTTTCTTTACCCGGTTTAATTTATATAATATATGTTTTTCTTTCTAATTTTATGACGATTTTTGTTTCACAATACTTCGTTTAAGTAAACATATTTTTACATAAATATTTTGTTGAAAGTTTATGTTTTATAAATTGATTCCTTTAATTTTTTCCAGATGTTAATCAAAAGAATTAGTGTTAGACTTTATTAACCGAATTATGAAATTAACGAGAATCTCAAATTGGCCCAATTTTTTTTATGTATTACTGTTCACCAATTGGACCGACCGATTTTCTTATTTCTGATTAATTTTGTTAAGTTTTCTGGTGATCGTGCCTTATAATTTTTTCTGGTTAAGTGAAAGAAAAAAAACATATATTTCAGTTAAAAAATTGAAATGAAAAAATATTTAAATGAAAAATTATGTATCAATTACATGACGGATTATCTGAAGATATTTACTTTTTTTTTGGTCCTCATTGTGTGAAAAAATTAGAAAAAAAGCAGTAGAAAAAATTTGAGTTGAAATATAATTCTTATTTCCGCATCCCATCCAGATATCCTTAGCTCATGCTCGATAGCCATCTCATTACGTTGTTTCTCTATGTCCCTTTTCTTATTTTTATCAAGACGCAGGCTTTTCTCTTTTATAATTTGTGGTACGTGCGGACTTTATCTTATGGATACGGTTTCTTTATCAGAATGTCTGAACTTTCAATAAAAATAAAGCTAAAAAATATAAAAATTAAAAAAAAAATTATTAAAAACAACCTCAAAATAATGAAAAACTCCAAAAATAACTAAAGTATTTTTTTTTTTTTTTTTTTTTTTTAATATTTTGATTTGTTAAGTTGAACCAATTTAAATACAAACTTTTACCACGTTTTTATTAACACTTAATTTTGTTCTAGATCTGAAAAAATAAATTTAAGGAATTGATTATCATTAATTTTAGTTTTTTGTGAAGTTCTTTTTTGATGTCGGGTTTTGTTTATCGTTTAGTTCCTACTCTTTACCGAATGAATCGATTCTATGATTCATTTTATATTTTGTAGAAGAAATTCCTCTAATGTTACCGTCGAAAGGTTTTTCCATCTAAATTACTGAGAAACAATTTAAACTAAAAATTGCATTGCCTACTTAAAAGATAAGTCTTTAATTTTTAGTCCTAATGATTGTTTACGAAAATAATATATATTAACAAAATTTTTTGAAAATATTTTAGCATAATGATATCTGATAATGATCTGATGTTTTTCTGATATTTACAGTATTTTCCCTCAAAGATTCAAGAAGTTAATTATCAATTAACATCAACAATTATCAATGTAAAAAAAAAATTTCTCTTTTCATTGAACCTTACTTTTACTTCTTAAGTCTCGTTTCGACATTTTTACAATTATTTTTTTAATTTTTATCTGTTTTTTTTTCTTGTGAATAATTTCTTTTCATACGGATATCTTTTGTTTAGATCCATCCATTTTCATTTTTTATTAAAACAAAGCAAAAAAAAAAAAGAATGAATGAAATAACCTTTAAAGAGGAAGTCTTTAATAAAAGTTGGCAGTAAAAAAAAATTTCTTTTTAATTCATTATTAAACATCTACTTTTTGATTTAGGAATCAAATTAAGGAATGGTAAGTTGTCGGAATGCTTTTTTTTAATTTGGCAAAAATTTGAAACACATAAAATCAAGAATTGAACTAGTATTGTTTTAGGCATATTTCATGAGAAAGCTACCTATTGTACTGGGATTCAACTTCCGGAAAATTTCGACATATCTTCGCATTTCACATCCTCAGATATTTCACTTCGTGTGGACACGATGCTGCCGTAATTTTGCGACTATCACTTACAAATTGATACATAAAATGTAACTATCCAAAATCTCGGTCGATTTTTTTTAATGGGAAAAATCGGATCATGTGAGTGGAAATGGGAGAGGGACTTTTTCGAAAAAACAAAATATCTCTATAACTTTCCTTTATTTTTACTGTAAGTAAAATATCGAATTCGTTTAAAAACTTAGTAATCTTTGGGTAAGGGCCTAAATCTTACGTAAGTAAATTTTTTTGATATCACCAACCATTGGCCCAGAGGTTGGAAAAATGGGGTTTCGAAGACAAAAAAATCATTTTTAATAGGCATTTTGTTAGTCCTCTAAACATTACCTAAAACGTTTGTCTGAAACAATTTTTGATATGACCAACCCTTACGGCTAGGGATGACCAAAATGTTGCTGGAATTTTAATAAGATGGGGCTTGTCGTATGCTAAACATTTGAAACTTTTTTCACATGCAACCGTTGTGGTATTGGGTAAATTTGAAGGTTTTCTTAACTTTAAGGTGGAAATTTTTTTTTATCCCCTACTTAGCACTGGTGAAATCTACTCCCGTTTTCCGGCGTGCCGAAAGGGATTTTTGTATTTTACACAGCAAGTTTCTGTAGTGTAGTGGAAGACGGAAGTAGATCCGTCTTCCGGAAAGGGATATTTTTTCTTTGAATGCTTGTTTTACTTTGATTTTTTTTTGTAATTTATTTAATTTAAATAGAATTTAGTAATTAGTATCATTAAATAGGAACATTCTATAAGTCAGTTAATTCATTAGTTTGTTGAGGAAGTTATGTTTCCTTTACAGATCTTAAAGTGTAAGAAAGTAAGTAAAAAATTGTTTTTCAATAAAATTTTCACAAAATTGAGCCTTTTTTGTTGTTTAAGCGTCCTAATCCTTTTTATTATTCCTTTTGTAATTTATGTAATCTTAGGATTGCATACGTAAAATAACTATTAATTAAGTTATAATTCTATAAAATTAAAAAAAGCGCTTTTTAATTTAAAAAAGAGGTAATTTTTTATATTTTAAAAATAAAAAAAATTGTTTGTTTTTTATTTCTACATAATAGAGTTTCATAACTGTTTTTAACTCTTGTTTATGGCGTAACTTACGTATTACCTATGCCAACGGTGTTGAGTGACCAATCATTATATTCGTACCGTTTACCTGCCTGCAGCTTAACAGTAACTAAATTTCTCTAACTTTTGTTTATCGTCGTAATTCTATTAAGGTGAGTAGTTATTGCTTATAAATAAATATTATTTCTATATGCTTATGCTTGTTCAGTAATGTAAATAAACAATTTCTCATTGGCATCTTTTCAACAATATTATAAGGGCTACTTATAATATTCCAGAATTCCAGAACTATAATCAAATGAAATTTTAATTAATTAAATATTTGGGTCTAACAAGGCAAACTGGTTCGAATCATACCATCTACTTTTCTTTTTCACTTTTTTTAAATTTATATATATTGATTTATTAATAATTATTCACCTCTGATTGTAAAAAATGTTTTAACGATAAATAATAATTAAAAAACCTATGAAAAAATATCAGAAGTTGCTAATGAAAAAAACTTTTATGTAATTTTAAATATGTGTATATGTAATTTAATAGGAGTGATGTGGTGTCCACATCAGATTTTTTGTGTTATAAGTCGCATTCGGTAGAAGTGTTCAATAAATCAGTAAATCTTCTTGTCACGCAGCCCACGGTATATCGTTTTTATGGGCATTAAATACAGCAGGTAGTGGGATTTAACGAGACAAAAACTTCGTTATTATAGTTATGATTCGATTATATTCATGGAACCATTTCTGTTTTAGAATGAAAAGCTTATAAAACATAACATAATGTTATTAAAAAATGTTTCATATTATTTCTTTAGTACTCATCTACTTTTCAACAGTTATTTTCATAAAAAAATAAATAAAATAATAACCTAATAAAAAACCAGCGTATGATAGACGAATAAATACGAAAATAATAAATTAATTTGTCTAGATGATTATGTGCTTGATTTGTAGAAGTTTAATTTCACTCATAGGAGATCGATTTGTAGTTTTATAAAATGTTATACGTAACAGTTCCGATAAAATAATTGTAAATTGTTATTATATTACGTCACTTTTTATATAAGGAAGTAATATTATATAAAATTATTGTTTTCCATTGATATTAATTTTACTGATACTTGATATTGATCGATTTAAAAAAAGAAAATAGCTTATTGTAAATTTTATTCATTACATTGGTATATTATTATTATTGTTTGTGTTTACTATATCCTGTAATATATTACATTCTTTTCGTATTAATCGTTATACTTAAGTGCATTCATTTTAAAACAACATTAAAATTTATATAAAAGCCATGAATAATAACCAGTTAACGATTACAGTTTAAAAGCTTCCCTTTCCTTTGTTGTACGCTTTTTATAATTTCCTCTATGAAATGTTCACCACGGGAAAAAAGATGAGAAACTTTGATTGCAGTATTATTATATATTTTTTTCCTTTTTTATTCTTTATTATATACATAAAAGATTTCAAGACAATAAAATTTCTAAACTATTTCTTTTTAAGTGTATAATATTAAACTTTGTTATAACCGCTTTTAAATCTTACATGTGATTGTATATTGTGTGTGAGCGTGCATGCATCTTGTTTTTAAGTAATTTGAGCCAAAGAAAGTTTTTAATTAAAACCTGTCATCTTAATATATTTGGTTCTTATATAAAGAAATCTGATGTGGGCACCGTATGACTTCCTTATACGCCTATTAAATTACATATACACATTTTTTTTTTAATAAAAAGTACATAAAATTTTGTTTTATTAATTACTTCTGATATTTTTCCATATTTTTTTTTTATTGAATTATTATTTATCGTAAAAAATGTTTTACAATCGGAGGTTAATAATTATTAATAAATCAATATATATTAATTAAAAAAAAAAAAGTTAAAGAAAAAGGAGATGAAGTGTGATTCGAACCGATGTCTAAGATCCAAATATTTCATTAATTAAAATTTAATTTGGCTGTAACTCTGGAACCAATGAAAATAAGTACCACTTTCGATGTATCGTTGAAAAGCTCTCAATTAGGGCTTATTTCTGTAGTTAAGAAAAAGATAAAAATCCAAATTTGTTTGAGTTTTGGGCTTTTTTGGACAATTTTGGTCGAGTCGATTGCAATCAAAAGAGAAGGTTCACAGGTAGATGTTACGACAGTCCTAAATCCAAAATTTCAACATCCTACGCCTAATCGATTTTGAGTTATGCGAGATGCATATGTGCGTACATACATACGTACAGATGTCACGCCGAAACTATTCAAAATAGATATTTCCGTTGAAATCTGAAAAACGAAAGTTTTTGCGATTACAATACTTCCTTTACTTCGTACAAGGAAGTAAAAAGACAAGAGAAACCTCTGTTTTTGTTTAAAATATTAAGACTTTCTTACTATTACACTTCGTACAGTACAACTTTACGACTGAATTTCCTTTTATTTTATATAGCTTTTTGTATGTATAAATGTAATTTAACTCGTCAATCGCAGTCGCAGTTTCATTGTATGTGGTACACTGGTTATAGTATCAAGTTATTAACTTATTCCTGAAGTGTACAGATATTATTAATAATAAATCCGTAATACATTTATACATTTTCTTGTTTTAACTCTTATTAATTTTAATTGTTTGTTTTCTCCAACCAGTTTTCCAGCTACTTCCACGCGCGCGCGCGCGCGTGTGTGTGTGTGCAGGAAAATGCAGTTAGCGCTACCAGCTTGCCAGGCCTAACGTAGCTGCAGACATACGCGAAAAATGTACCGGCAAATAATGTAGTCTGGAACAGACTCAAATCGACCACACTCCACAGAAGTGTGGTTAATGGAAATCTAACCACCAAAGAACACTGGTATCGACGGTCTAGCATTCAAATCCATATAAAAGCTACTGCCTTTAGAAAAACTCGAACCTTAGGACTGTCGAATTCGAAATTATTAATTTTAATTAAACAGATTTACGATAATTTAATAAATTTACATACCGAATTGTGATGGGTTTTTGATAAAATATCATTGTTCAAAAGTCTAAATTTAATTATTGATGATAAAATTATTATCATTGGAATCTTTTCATTAAATTGAAATAGACTTTTATAGTTAGTGTAAAAGGCCTAACCATTAAACTTAGTTAATTTGAAAATACTGAATAAACCCAACCAATAACACTGAATATTATATATGCAGTATTAATTAGTATGCAGTTTATTATTTAGCATGATGGCAACTTGGTTTTTTTTTGGAAAGAAAAACTGGTTTGCGGGATTTAAATTTGTCTTGCTGTTTAGTGGAAAAAAATACGTATCATTTTATGTATGTTTGTCCGAACGTACGGTAGCTTCAGTATATCAGTTGATGTTTCGGTTCCGCCCGGCAGCTGATGAGCTGTGCGTCTGCGGAGAGGTCCAGTTGAATGAACATATGATGTTCGACTGCACAGCTCTTGGTGGGGACAGAACTCAGGCCGCTTTGGAACTTAGAGATAAAGGGGAAAATTGGCCACTTATAACTGACGAGTCAATGTGGCGTGAGCCACATTGTCGGACCGTGTGGGAGTTCTTTGATACCGTTGCTTTGTTCAACCGTCATTAGTAGTTTAAGGGATGACTCCTACCGCTTGTTGTGTAGGAAGCTACCCTCGAGAAATTGCTGGTCATCGGTCAAATATAGCTCCAAGCGCTATAATATGGTGGACAGGTACTTGCTGGCATTCAGCGATCTAGGCGTGACAGCAAATTGCTGTCCTAGACGGGATAAATTTTAATTTATCGACAAGTCATATATTTTAGTATGTAGACAGGGTTCGCCTACCCATTTTAGTAATATATAACACGTGAGCGATGGGACACGCAAGCGAGTGGTGTAGGGCACCACTCTTATTCCGCTCACGCAGTTAGGTAAGCTCTAGGAGCTAATTAGGATATTGGTCGCTAAACCGTTTTGAGGAACAGTAGCCGTTTGTGGTACGGACATTCGGTTTTATGCTTTACGGCGACCGAATAGGGTGGTGGTAAGAGAAATGCCAGACAAACCAATATCAGTCGATTGCAAAATCGTTTCTAAAGTTGATAGAAACGGATAGCGTAGAAAAGACAAATCTCTTGGAGGTATACGCACTAGCGAACATGTCGAAAGTGTTCGAGAATCTTGTTGTAGGAACTCGAAGATGTTATTTATTCACTGTTGTTTTAATTTTGGTATCTCTATAACTGTAGTTTTAATACATTTCTGTAATTGTAGTTGTATATATCTATATAAATATAGTTGTAATATATATATAATTGTAGTTGTATATATATATCTCTATAACTGTAGTTTTAATTTTGGTATCCCTATATCTATATATCTGTGAATGATCTTGAACTGAACATTTTAACGATTAGATGCGTTCATATTTCTACCTTGACTAAAAAAAAGGGATCGTATTAATTTTTCAAATGTTTTGTGTGGAAGACATTCAAGAAAATTTGTTATAACACTTATTTTTACAAAAGCGACAAGTTTTACGTCAGTATAGTATGTTTAATCAATTAATAAAAAAAAAGAAGATTACTACATTTTGAAGCTGTGTGCTTCATTATTAGTTGCCTATTTAATTTAAATGCTAATAATCGACGGTTGAAGACAAACGAATATAAAAAAACGAAACCGTCCAGGCAAACGGTCAGATAAGCTAAAGTAAGGAATTTTCGAATAATGAAGGTAAAAAAATGTTCATAAGAAAGTAGGTGGAAACATATAAAAATTCGGGATTACCGAACTGAAATAAGAGGTAAAGAAATATGAAAGGCATATGAGATTTTGATTTTAATATTTCCACCTGCTGCTACTTTATGAAAATACTTCTTTCAATGTTCGAACTCTTCTCTTTCTAATTCAACCTGTCATCTACGTTTTCTTCTTTTTTTTTCTTTTTGTTTCAGTTCGGTTTTATATATCTTTTTCTGTTAAAGTAATAATAATCCATTTTTTATTCATCTTTGTAAAATAATTAAATTTTTTTATAGAGGTTTAAAATATTTCATAAAAGAAAAAGTTATTTAAAATTTCGTTAGGAGATAAAAATGATCCACACCATACATTTTACTAAAAATTTCGTAATGCGTAATCGTTTTTTTATTAAGGGAATTCAATGAAATCTCAGTCTATTATTTAATTAGAGAACATAATTTATAATAAATTCCAGAAATGAAATCTTTAATAAACGTTTTTGTTGTCGATTATTTTTATTTCCTCATAACGAAATTTAAACTAACGTTAATTAACAAGAATTTGGTGTAAATTGCTCTGTTTGTTTAATTTTGAATGAATTCCGTAAAACTTGTGGCAATTCATTGTTCAATAATTTATCGTGTACCGCATAAAATATTTACTGGAGTTAGCTACAGTCCAGATAAATTATCCAGTTATTATTTTGGATTATTTAAGAAGAATAAAACGTATTACCTATGCGTGTTAATGTTAAACCACGTCATAGAAAATATAATCTTTTTATATTTATAAAAAAAAAATGTTGTGGGCATCACATGACTTCCTTGTAAGCCTATTAAATTACATATATACATTTTTTTTTAAATGAAAACTACATAAAATTTTATTTCATTAATAACTTCTGATATTTTCAAATTTTTATTTTTTATTGTTATTAATAAATCTATATTTTAAATAAAAAAAGTTAAAAAAAGGAAATCTGATTCGAACCGATGTGCCTTCCCCCTGTAAGATCCAAATATTTCATTAATTAAAATTTCATTTTGCTATAACTCTGGAACAAATAAAAATAAGTACCACTTATGATATATCCTTGAAAAGCTAATAAGTAGGGCTTATTACCGCAGTTAAGAAAAAGTCCAAAATCCAAATATTTTTTAATTTTGGGCTTTTTTGGACTCTTTTGGTTCAGTCGATTGCAATTAAAATGGAAGGTGCACAACTAGATGTTATAATAGTTCTAAATCCAAAATTTCAACTTCCTACGGCTAATTGCTTTTGAGTTACGCGAGATAAATATGTACGTACATACATGCACACATACGTACGTACAGACGTCACGTCTAAAACGAAACTAATCAAAATGTATATTTCCGTTGAAATCTGAAAACCGAAATTTTTCGCGATCACATTACTTCCTTTACTTCGTACAAGGAAGTAAAAATGAAAGTGTTAAATAAAATATATACCCTCACTCATTTTGTACGGAATTTAACAAATTTAGCTTTGCAATAGAATTGAATTAAAAGTGAAAATTTAAGTACAAAATGGAATTATCGACTTTAATTGATTCTGGAAGGTTTAGGAAGTGCCAGATATAATTTTACTGAATTACAGATCTTGTTTGCACGTTATCGAAGGATTCTGGACTGATAAATATTCAGGAGCTGCTTTCATTTTATGGCCATCTGTCTAATAATACACCGAGAAAAGTACAGTACTGAATAGCAATAGGAAATCGGTCTCAGAGATAAACCTTAAGAGTACGGGCGGGCTAAAATATGAAAAGTAAAGTATCTAACTTGTGGGGGTTGACAGACGGTGATTATCAGGAGTTTACACTGTTTTTCAACGGTGGCTTGATGATGGGAAATTTCCCTACCATAGTCACTTCTTCATCATCCCCTCCCCAAAATAGGTATCATCCTTTATACTGAAAGGAAAATTTTAAGGACAATTGTTACGCAAGCCGCGCTACGTCAGAATGGAACCTAATTGAACATTTTCATAAAACCGGAATATGCGTTGGGCAATGAATTGTTAAAGCGCTTCTCTCCGTTATTTATTTTACCATTGGTGTGAATGCAACATTGGGAACATTAGTATACTGATTAGATTTTATAAAAACAAACATTAAATTACGTAAATTAGGATTTATTTAATTTATTAATATTAGATGATTTTCGCCTTAGTCCTGAGAATCCGAGAAAAATTGTATGAAAAACTATCCAATTTATTTCCTGTCAACGAGTTTGACAATTAATATGTCAGAAAAATGCTGCGCTTATTAATTTTAAGAGTCTTCATTAAAATTTAATTTTTCATCAAAGTGATGATTCTCCGGAAGAAGTTTTTTTTAAATCTGATAAAGAGCCTGCATTTAGAGATTTGGTTTTAATTTAACCGATTATTTATTGTGAACTTAATTTGAATTGTTCTAAATTTCGAAGCTTTATCGTCATACTGTTTTTATTGAATTTGCTAAATCTAAACTCAGTACCGTTTTATTTTTTAATTATCTTCTCCCAGCGTGCCTACGACACGCCCACCGCAGCTAGGCCCTCCGAGCGGATTGCTCTGGCGGGCGGCGTCTCGGAATGGGATTATTAGGTGTCCAAAATTACTTCTTGTGTAAAAATGTTGTTTTTTAATGATGAAAATTTATCAAGGAAAGGCGAACAAAATATTAGCAAATCTTCACAATTAAATTTTGTTTAGATTGGTTTACGCATAGGCACCGGGGTTTGGATTTTTTTTTTGGAGGGTCTCAGAGAAAAAAAAAATGGAAATTTAAGGATAAAGGATAAGTTACAGAATGATATTATATAGTGTAATTTACATTTATTTATAAATATAAAATGTCAAACAGACAAGCAAAAACACAATAAAATTTATTGATAAACATACAAACAAAAAACCTTGAGGCAACTGTTTTATTATATTTAAGATATCTACTCTGAAGAGGACCATTGGGTTCGTCATCGTTCAGTTAAGGACCCTTCCTCATTACGAAAGAAGTTATAGGTTGGTTTACCATCATCGCGCTTTCTAAAACCAAAATACTTTCAAAACAAAATTTCCGCTTGCACTTTTAAACTCTTCTCTTCAATAAACAAAAATCACTGTTCCACTTATCAATCTAGACCATCCCAAATTTCTTTAAAAACAACTTTTTTCACTCGTTTATCTTGCGTGGGGAGACAATTTCACTTTCACTCCACGCTTTTACTCTTGATAACGCAACATACAACTGCCCAAAGACAGTTTTTCAGTTATATCATGGTTAATTTGAGCAATTACGTTTTGATAATAGTTCATTATTTTATGAAGAAAAACAATCGCATAAATAAAAAAAAATATGTTATCAATGTATATTTCGCGTGTACGAGTATGTCGATTAAAGAAATAAATATATATTACAATTCATACATATCCTCTAAAGTAATACACGGTGGTTCTGGAGGCTAAGCAGAAGAAATCTGATATGGACACCATATGACTTCCTTGTACGCCTTTGAAATTACATATTAACATTTTTAAAAGTACATAAAATTTTATTTCATATATATATATTATTTTTTTAAATATATATATATATATATATTTTGTCTATCTATATATATATATATATATATATATATATATATATATATATATAAACATATTTTTAAAAAATAAAAAATAAAAATATATAATATAAAATAAAAATATAAATAAATATAAATAATAATAAAATTATAAAATATATATATATATATATTATTATTATTATTATTATTATTATTATTATGCTTTTACGGCCAACATGGGACCACTTAAGTCAATTTTAGTTGGATCTTTTCTGAAAAAAGCGTGTTATTTTACTCTTCCGAGCTGCCCAGTATTTCTTCATCCGTAAACACCCTCTTCGTTGTATTTTGTCGTTTGTCTGTCTTTTGTTTAAATCTAATGCTTTTGTCCTTTAGCGTTGTAATTTTTCCAGTTTTATTCTGTAGGTCAGTCAGGAAAATTCCCAATTCTTTCATATCTTCTCTAATTTCTTTGATCCATCCTACTTCTATCTTTTGGAACCAGAGCTTTTCAATGATATTTCTTGACAGTCTTATTTCCGGTGCCCTTATGAGATGACCAAAGAAAGACATTCTTTTTTTCCGCATAGTATCAGTAACAGGCTCTATTTCTCGATACACCACCTCATTTGGCACAATCTACCATTGGCCTTCTTTTTGGTGTTTTTTATTGATACACGTTCTGACAATTCTCCTCCTATTTTCAGAATTTTATCGATTCGGTTTTTCTGAGTGATTTTGAGAAGGGTCTCGCTTCCGTAGGTGACTTCTGGCTGAACTACAGTTTTATAATGTTTAAGTTTTGTTTTAGCAGAAAGGCATTTTTAGTTATATGTTGACCAAGTTAATTTTTGGGATTTAATAATTTTATTTGTCCTGTTTTGCCATGTTACTTTTTCATTTAAATTATAAGTTATTATTTCCCCTAGATATTTAAATTTTATATATATATATATAAAATTACTTTTATATATATATATATATATATATAAATATAAATTTTATTTTTTCATCTATATATTTTTATTATAATTATTGAATTATTATTTATTATAATTTTTTTTACAATAAAGTTAATAATTACTAATAAATCAATATATTTAAATTATAATAAAAAAAAGTTAAAAAGGGAGATGAAGTCGGATTCGAACCGATGTGCCTTCCCCTTGTAAGATCCAAATATTTCATTAAGTAAAATTTTATTTGGTTATAACTGTGGAACCAATGAAAATAAGTACCACTTACGATATATCGTTGAAAAGCTCTCAATCGAGGCTTATTACTGCAGTTAAGAAAAAGTCCAAAATCCAAATGTTTTGGATTTTGGGCTTTTTTGGACACATTTGGTCCATTCATTGCAGTCAAAAGGAGAGGTGCACAAGTAGATGATACAATAGTCCTAAATCCAAAATTTCAATATCCTATAAGTAATCGTTTTTGGGTTATGCGAGATACATATGTATGTACAGTCGTTACGCCGAAACTAGTAAAAATGGATTCAGGGATGGTCAAATTACATATTTCCGTTGAAATCTGAAAACTGACATTTTTCGCGATCACAATACTTCCTTTACTTGGTACAAGGAACTAAAATGAGTTTTTGTTTGTAACAGCTGTAGTCAGTTTTCATGAAGGGCAAAAGTTTTTTTTTTTTTCAGTATAAACGGATTACATTATCAGATGCTAACTTTAGGTAGTAGCCAAAAGAATTTTTTTATCACTCATTATCTCATATTCATGAATAATTGAATCTACTTGGGAAAAATGTTTTAAAGGTTTTTTTTTTTTTTTTTAGCGAATGCATGCAATGAAATATACGTACGGACTATACGATAAGCATCTCAAGGGACGTTTTTGATAACCTGAAAGAGATATTTTTTTTCTTTTGTGGTTGTTGTGTGAGTAAATAAACTATCTGATCCTCGTAGCGTAAAATGAGTGGGAAATATTTCCTGTCCGTCAAAATTATCATCCCCAGAATTTTTTCTATTTATAAATATTTTGAAGTTGGTGAAAATGTTTAAATCTTGATAACTATCGTTTTTTCTTGGGGTCGTTTTACTTTTATATCAGGCGTAATAGGAAACCGTAGCTACGCGATAGAAGTTACCTCATATTTAGTAAAATAATACTTTTGTTTTAACAGGAATAAAAATTATGCAAAGTTTTTTCCTTATTGATATATTTCGGGCAAAGTTCGCAGTGTTTTCTTATTTTGAATAAATGTATAATATTTCTTTCTAAATCATTATTTTTTTAATGTGTAGCTTAAATAAAACGTGCAAACCTATTTTCATTCTTTAAAATCAGTTATTTAATTCTTCTACCAAACCAGCTTTTAATTTGTAGCGCTTGAAACTGTGAAGCTTTACCGGGATTCGATCCCAGTATCTTCCGGATGAAAAAGATGCTATCATTCCTTTGTAGAGGTAGCGGATCATTGAATAATGGTTAGATGATATTTAAACTTTTTATCAAATATTCGGTGAATTAAAATCAAATTACTTTCCGTAACTACTGTTTGAGTTTGTGTAACAGTTTTTTTTTTTGGATTGTCTACTCCCTTATCTTACAATCGATGAATTTAGAGTAGTAATTTGTGTATTAATGAGATTGATTATTTCAAAATTTAAAAAAAAAAGTAGAAATGGTGGGAGATAGTAGGAATTGTATAACATCTCAAAGGGTTTTGGACTTTTTTAAAATTTACTCTTGTCTTTTATTTAGCTTACCAAAATAAAAATTTGTAATAATAAAAACTTGATAATGTATAATACGAATGGGAAGATTGGCATTAGGGTATTTTTAAGAAAAAAAAATCATTGTATTACCTATACCTATATCATACACTTAAAATAATGAAATTTTTATAAATTTTTCTTATTATGTTTTCTTCATCGACTTGAAGTAAGTAGCCTTTACTAAATGGATTCATTCAAATATTAAAAAAGAAAAATTCTCGAAGTTTTCTCAAAGCTGTTGAAGATAAATGTTCCTTTTCCTTTTTTAAATTCTTCAGTATATTAATTTATTTAGATATTTAACTACAGTTTATGATACCTCGAACGTTTTCTGAAATACTTTGGAATAGTACCTTGGTATTTGTTAAGGCTTCTTTTCATATGGAGAAAAAACCAATTTGTTGCAGCATATAAACAAAGCTAATCCAGATCTGATTTAAGCTGATCTATACCGAATATTTGATTAAAAACTACCTGCTTCTATCTGGGTGAAATTATCCTGATCTCTCGAGG
This sequence comes from Lycorma delicatula, assembly GCF_047948215.1. NCBI lineage: Eukaryota > Metazoa > Arthropoda > Insecta > Hemiptera > Fulgoridae > Lycorma > Lycorma delicatula. The sequence goes on along the minus strand of NC_134457.1, from coordinate 197,885,232 downwards.
GATTGTGGTTAAGATTTATTTCTATTATTGCAATTGGGCTGAGGGCGTTTGAGCATGGTTGTTCTTATTTCATGGTCCTTCCTAAGGAGACGTCTCTTCGTTTTTGTTCTTTCAATCGACCTATTTTATTTCTGATAATTTTCTTCCTGTTCTTTTTCGGGCTAGATACCTAATTTATCCTTGTTAAAGTTATATGTATGTAGGTGATGAGTCGTTATTGTGGTTCAATAGTAATTGCTTTGACTATAGATCAAGTTTTCACTATCGTGACTATTTCAGTTCAAAATAGTAAGCTTTTGGTGAGGTGATTTTCGGATTAAACTTTCTAATTTATTTTTTTAATTTATTTATTGTCAATTGAAGATAACATATACAATTTTATTCAACATATTTATCCTTGGCGCAGCTAGCAAAAGAAGCCTTGAGCGCTTTCCGCGAGTTCATATCAAAATAACAGCATGATTATTAAAAGAACTAATTAAAAATATAAAATAAAGATATATGATTTTTGTAACATGATACATAAAAACAAAAATAAGAAACATAAATTCAAATTGAAAAATTAATTTAAATAAAATAGACTAAAAGAAAAAATATATAGAACCAGAATGTAAAATTATTTAAATTTACGTTGAAATCAAATAAAATAAAATAAAATACAGTGAATTCATTCACCTAAAAAAATGAGAAAAAATTTCATAATGGAGAAATTAAAAAAAAAAACAATACATAGATAACATGTGATAAAACAAGAAATACTCATAAGTAAAGACAACTGAATAGTATTGTCAATTTATACATCCTCAGCATTCATTTAAACATTCACAGTTTATATATGTCGATTTTTTAATGTTAGGTAGTATATTAATTTATTTTGTTGTATGCTATTCATTATATGTTAAATCTATTGTTATCAGTATGGATTATTTTTGTATTTCAATTTGGTAATTTAAAATATATATTGTGTTACACGTCTGTTCATCTGTTTCTTTGATTAGATTAGTATATATTATTTTGTCGTTAAAATGATTGGGGATTTTGTTTGAAAATATACTGGAGTAATACGATAATAGACGTTTTCTATAGTTAATTTTGAAATGAATGTGGTATAAGTATTTGTTCTTGTTGAACGAGTGTTGTACGGTGCATTTTTTAAAATTCACTATATTTATTTATCTGTTTATGTGTAGTATTACTTTCTTGACATATATTTGTCTCGAAGTAGGTACCTTAAATTCTTCAAATAAGTGTGTATCGAGATATAACCTTGTCTACAAAGAGCTACTCTAATTAAATATTTATGTTTTATTAAAATGGGTATCATATGTTTCTCCCCATAACTCGATTCCATATTGAGAAAGCGAATGAGCATACACAAAATATATAATTCTTATTATTTCAAGATCATTAATTTTGTTTATTCTGTTAAAAGTATGAATAATGGATTTTAGTTAATTCTTACGAGAATTATACTGTACAAAAGAAAAGGTAGTAAATAATAATTTTAAATTTCATCGTAGGAAATTTTATATTCTACGTAAATTCGGGGATATACTACGATATCTTTAAAAGTTTTTTTTTATTGGTTAGGAAAGTTAGAAATGATTTGTTTCATTTCACTCTTATCACGAGTATATTAAACCTGAAACTTCTTAATCGTTTTAAGTTAGTTTTGCAAAGGAATATTTTACTTAGTAATATCAAAATCGTAAACTAATATCGCTAGAATGTTTGATAGTAATAATGGATTTATTTGTTAATGCGTCTTAATGAAATTTAGCTCTGCTTTGATATCTTTCTTGTTAATTAGTTGCGAGATAGTTATATGCAGACAGACAGGCGGGACGACGTGGTTTTGTAAATTTATATGTTAGCGAACGTAACGGCTTAATAAAATACGAAACGAACTCGGTCTTGATATTTGAGAAGCACATCTACGTTAATGCACTTTCATAACTTTATAACAAATTTTGTTGCCACTCGACAACAATTCCGTCTCCGTCTCAGTCATTCTTCATCTTCGTATCCTCATCCCTTTCTGCCGACTCGCACAGACATTATAACACTCACCGCACATAGCGGCGGAGGAATCTGCTTTTTCATACTGCTTCCCTTCCTACTCTATGACACCACCGAGAATCTACTGCCTTAACTAATCTCGCCTTCATTGATCATACCTTCTCTATATAACCTTATCTTTAGTCTACATGTGTTCTTTCTGTACTGTTTCTTCCGTTTATTGCTTTACGGAAGACTTACGTCCGTTGTCAGGTGTTTCTAAGATATTGTAGAATATTTCTAAGATAAATTTATATCATAATTTAACACGAAAAGGCAGTTCCTCTTGAAAAAAATAAAACTATCAATTATTCAGTTTCTAGCTTTTGTAATTTATCTATCTTCTTTTATTTGTTGTATCTTTATCGTAAGGATTTTTCAAGTTATGACTCCTTACTATTCCTTACTGCTCCTTATTTTTGTATATGTGTGTGTAGATAAAAGCAGTAAGTAAAGTATATATAAGCAGTAATAAAATTTATATAAATAAAGCTGAATATACGCGTACCAACAATGTTACAATAAATTTGATTAATCTAGTAATTATGCATAATTACTGGTGAATTTAATTAATCACCTCCAATGTTGGAGAATTTAATAAACATATAGCAATTAATTAAATTGCTATATGTTTAATATATACATTCATTTGTTAGAAGAAACAGTGAATGGCATGGATGAAGTCCTTTGCAAGAACTACCACGTGAAAATAAACAAGAACAAAATGAAAGTAATGAAATGTAGGAAAAATAAAGTTGGTGGACCACTGAATATAAAAATAGGACGAGAAAAGATTATGGAGGTAGAAGAAGTTTGTTATTTGGGAAGTACTAAAGATGGAAGAAAGAGGAACGATATAAAATGCCGAATAGCACAAGTGAAACGAGCTTTCAGTCAGAAATATAATTTGCTTCTATTAAATATTAATTTTAACATCAGGAAAGCATTTTTGAAAGTACATGTTGGAGCGTAGCTTTATATGAAAGTGAAAGTTGAACGATCGGAGTACCTCATTAGAAAATATTAGAAGCTTTGAAAAGTGGTACTACAGGAGAATGTTAAAAATCAGATGGGTGAATAAATTGACAAAAGAAGAGGTGTTGCGGCAAATCGATGAAGAAAGAAGCATTTGGAAAAATATAGCTAAAAGAAGAGGTAGACTTATAAGCCACATCTGAAGGCATCCTGGAATAGTCGCTTTGATATTGGAGGGATAGGTAGATGGGGAAAAATTGTACTGGCAGAACGTTTGGAATATGTAAAACAAATTGTTAGGTATGTGGGATGTAGGAGGTATACTGAAATGAAACGACTGGCACTAGATAAAGAATCTTGGAGAGCTGCATCAAACCAGTCAAATGACTGAAGACAAAAAAAGCAATTTATTAAATTACCGGTCATTTTACATATTCTTCATATTAACATATTTTACATATTAAAATAACAAATGGATTATAAACAGTAATTTCTTAATTTATTATTTAAGTAATCAGAATATTATTATTAATTATTCGAGCTTAGGTTATGTTTAGTCTTTTTTTTAACCTACGAGACCGTTAGGTATTACTTCAGAGGATAAGACGAATGATTTGTAGCGTGTGAAAATACCATACCTGACCGGGATTCGAACCCGAGACCTTCGGATGAAAGTCAAGACGCTACCACTCGCGCCACGGAGGGCGGTATGTTTGGTTAGATTATCCCAAACATAACCTTCGGTTGCTATTCTCGTGTAATTAACGTTAAATATAACAAATTATATACGTATATTATTCTCCAACATTGGAGGCGATTAATCAAATTCACCGATAATTATGTATAATCACCGGAATATATATATATATATATATATATATATAATTTTAATTATCGAATCGTGCAGCAATTTGTATAGTTATAAAATTTAATGCAATTGTTTTGTTATGTTTCTAGTCAAGAAAACAGTGATAGTTTACTTTATATATGTACATATATACAAAGATAAAAACATCTGTTTCTGTTTGAACGATTTTACATAGTTCAGTTCACTACTTTCTTCTACTTACCACATGGCTTTTCCTTAAAGAACCCTAAGTCTCTTCTGAGGTAGTTGCTTGGTTATTTAGCTACTGGAAAAATGTAACTTGTTGCAGAATGTATTTAAGTTTGTCTACGAAAAGTTTTCGATCTGTAATGTTCTCTCCTACGTAAAGTTAACTTGTTATCTTGAGACGTTGACGGGATGGATAATCAGTGTACTAGGGTATTTGAGATCTTTTTGGGTAACTTTTTACTACATAGTTGTGCGGTTGAGAAGGTCTCGTTTATCGGTCCTTCTGTGGTTAGAACCACAAAAGGATCTTATCCTTTTACATTATCTATACTACCACTTTTAGTGGTTTTACTAGATCATTTAACAAATTTAACTAGACAATCCGTGTTAAGGACACAAGGATCTCTTTGAGTTACTAAATCCTTGGTATTTGTGTGGTGTGATAGACAAGGCCTGTAGACCTACATAGTAGCTGTAAAAAAAAACGGATAAATTTTGAGCTAAGGTGTTTATCGAATCAGTGCTTGTTTATAAAAAATAGGATTATAAAAAAGATACTTTTTATTATTCTGTATTGATTTTCTTATTTTTACTGTATATTAACGTAAAGATTTTAAGACAGCAGGAACGGCACAATGCAAACATTTTACGCATCATAAGATAACTCATAAATTACAAGTAAAAAATTAAAATGTTATGCGTAATCAATAATAATAAAGTTATTATAATTAACATTACAATTATTAATAAAGAATAACGGATTAGAAAAAAAGTAAACTAAAGATTATTATAATTAATTTTAAATTTAAAAAATGAAGTTTGAAAAAAAGAAAATATTTAATTTAAGATTACACAATATTACTGAAAAAAAAATGTTCATGTTTTACTGAATCTTAATATACATTATATATTGAATTCAGATGTAAGTGTTGTTTTTTTAAACCGTTCATCTGCAGTTTCTGTTTGTTACAATTTTATACATTTGACCGGTAAGGTGAATATTCTGTATTAATAAGGGGAATATTCTGTAAATCTTCAGAGGTTATCTTCAGTGATAAATGATTCTGACCTTGGTCTTCCTTACTATTCTGAAATTTCTCCTTTAATGGTATTGGAAATCCTTAGACAATTTTTATCAGCATTTCTAAATCGCTAGTCAAGACGACGACATCCTAAATGGTTTTTTGGTGTCTTACATTACCGAAATGAATGATCTAAAACGTTGGTAGAAGCTAAGCAAGAAAAAAGCCTGTTATATTCTTGAAACTAATTTTTATATATAATTTTGTTTAAGAAATTATGCACAGAAACTTTATAAATTATTACTCTACTAAAAAATCGCTGGAAATTATGTTGCTCAAATTTTCCGTTTTTTACATAAAGGGTTAAAATTTAATCCCTCTCTTTGTGACTAATCAAAAATTATTATTAACTTTAAAATTTACTACTCTTTTTTACATTTATTTAGTATCTATTTTATAGTCAAAAAATAAATAATGAAAAATGTTCTAGATAATTCTGTTTAACCAATAAAAAAATAAAAAAATAAACAATTCAGTTCTACGGTAAGATTTCGTTTCGTAAGGTATCTTTAAAAAACTCAAAACACATTTTTAAAACTATTTCATCAAAAAATCTTAAATAAAAAGAAGTTAAATTTTACCATTATGTTTTCTGTTAAGGTTGAAAACTACGTTCTTCCTAATAATGCATTTAGAAAAAAAATATATATATATTCAAATAGGTAGATTTAGCTAATAAAAATTCATGTAAGATTTTATAATTCAAGTTAGCCGGTCAGGGGACTCCGCCCGTGGACCCCCGCTGTGTTCGTTATCCTGAAAAGCTCTCTTTCTTCCAACTTTTCCCTCGTTCTTGACATAGAAGCTCTGATACCTCTCCAAGGGGGCTAAGGCCTTGATCTATGGCTTAAAACCTTTCCTGGGATAACGTAAACGTATCGAAAATTTGAAAACTATCGATCCGTTGGTTCTTGCGTGATGCTGTGGTATTTCTTCATACCCCCTCGATTATTTCGAAAACTATCAAATTTGGTGCAAAGTTTTTGGTCCTGTATCTGAATATACCATTTTTTTTTGCGCTATTTCGTATTAGCGTTACGCGTGCGCACACACTCATTTTTTTTAATAGTGTTTATTTTTAATGTTTATGTAATTGAAGTATTTTAATTATTTTGTTTGTTAATTGGTGTAATTCTAATTAAGAAGGCAACCTGACAAGAGTAACAAGAGTAGTTACTCTTGTTACAAGAGTAACAAGAGTAAGGTGAATATTCATTCACCTTAATTAGTATTGAAATTCCGAATATAAAAAGCATCGCATGCCAAATTTACTAAAGAAAGTGGAAAGCGAAGTTCTTTCATGATGACACTGATTTTTGAATCAAGTACGCTGATGTATATCAACATGCTAAGACAGCTGAAATGGAGGTGATATTTAACCCAATTACGTGATAATTTCACTGTGTTTACCACAGAGATTGGTTGTACAATGAACGTGACTGCTCTCAGATACAGTAAATATGTTAAATTTCACTTTTTTCTTAAAATATGTTTAACTTATAAGAAAGATTGTGACATATGTTGTAAAGCAATAAACTAAATGTACCCCTTTGTGAGAAATTTTTAATTGTAAATATTATTTTATTGTTTTTTTACTTCCTTGAAAGACGTAATTACAGTATTGTAATCGCGAAAAATTTCGGTTATCAGATTTCAAAGGAAATAACCATTTTGTCCATCCCTGAATCCATTTTGACTACGTACCATTTTGGCGTTACGTACATATTTATCTCGCATAATTCAAAAACGATTAGCCGTAGGATGTTGAAATTTTGTATTTAGGACTGTTGTAACATCTAGTTGTGCACCTCCCCTTTTCATTGCAATCGATTAGACTAAAAGTGTCCAAAAAAGCACAAATTCACAAAAATTTGGATTTTGAATTTTTTCTTATCTGCAGTAATAAGCCCTCATTGAGAGCTTTTTAACTATATAAGTGGTATTTATTTTCATTGGTTCCACCAGTTATAGCCAGATAGAATTTTAATTAATGAAATATTTGGTTCTTACAAGGGGAAGGCACATCGGTTCGAATCCGACTTCATTTCCTTTTTTTTTAATTTAAATATTTTAAATTACTAATAATTTTTAACTTCCGATTGAAAAAAAAAATATGAAAAAGAATCAGAAGTTAGTGAAATGAAATTGTTTGTATTTTTCATTTTAATTCAAAAATGTTTGCAGAGGTTAATAATTATTAATAAATCAATATATTTAAATTTAAAAACAAAGGTTTAAAAAATTATGTGTATATGAAGTCGGATTTGAACCTATGTGTGCATGGTTATAAATCTGACACATTCTCACTTACACCACATAACTACTTGAGCGACGAGAAACAGAGTTAATATATATATAGTAATTTAAAATGCTGATACGGAGACTACAAAAAAATGTGATGCAATGTGCTGTCCACCAAAATGCAATTGTGTATTTGTCCATTATATTAAAGAATTGGAGGATCGTATCTCACTTTCAAGTGAAATAAAGTTAAATGAAGTGAAGCAAAAAATGTTTATATGTAATTTAATAGGCGTATAAGGAAGTCATGTGGTGTCCGCATCAGATTTTTTTAATAATCGGACAACCTCGTATAAACAAACATTTTCAACGTTTTCATTAAACATGAACGACATATTTTTTTTAGACGTAACACAATTTTAATAAAAAGTACATTATTATATTATTAATTGAGATAAAGAGGGCAGAGAGAGAGAAAGAGAGAGAAAGGATGAGAACTAATCCGCTGATGCACAAGCTATCGCACTAATTCCATGATTGCGAGATGAAAGGTTGCAAAATAAAGCCACTGCGCATAAAGTTAATGTCGATACAAATGCTTATTTGTAGCATTTTATAATGAAGATTTCAGTATTATTGAAATCTGAAACGTAAATCATTGTAGAAATCAAAAGTTTTCGACGATTCTTAAATTATAAACCTCATATTCAATAACAGATAACATTAACTTCATAATAATTATAATATTCAAATACTCTATTTTCATGAAATATTTGTTTCATATGCAAGCGTAAAAACGCGATTGATTATTGTTTTTATGATAATAGTACGTCTATTTTTTTATTACGTGATGCGTATTAAAATTAATTGTATTTAATAGCTTTTAAATTTTAAAGGTACTACCTGAAAATTATCTATGCGAATATTTTAAAATTAAACCTAATTTATAGATTGAGGGTTTGTTCCGTAATTAATTTATTGTACAATATGACCATTTTTTGTTCGTTTATTCATGGCTTTTGTGTAAAAAACAAAATGGTAATTAAAGAAAACACTAATATGTTGTAGTAATTAAATGTTTTTATTTACCTTTTAAATTAAAAAAAAAAATCTTTTGAGGTAGGTTAACAAACAAAAAATTATTTAGTAATTAAGTTAATTAGGATGGTTGTAATCTGTTTCACATTTCCAGCGAGATTGTTTTAATGCAAATTTAAAAAAGAATCGAAATTAAAAATATATTATTCACTTTTGTTATTCGTCTTTTTAATTTTTTCTTATTCTTAAATCGTTTTCATTCTCTTGTTTTAACGGTAATATTTTATTAAGACTAAATCTAATTTATCACTCTTGCTTTCTAAGTATTTTGAAATTAAATTTTCCAGAAATTATTATTTTTTATCTTACCACCAAAACAAGTTTTTTTTTTTTTTTAAAAACTTGATCATTGTAATAGTCAAGTTATTTAAATATTTGTATTTCTTTTTATTTAGCTTTCATATTTCCATTCGGTAATTTCAATTTATAGCAATATAGAGATATTTATACATACTTATAATTTCAATTTATACAGAAATAGAAGAACGATTGCTAACATTGACAGGAACCAAACAACAACAGGAATAATTGAAGAATATAAGAAAGAAGCCGTAATAAAAAAGGGAGTCCGACAAGGATGTCATAGAACCAGCAGTTACTGATGTTAATGAACATTTAGATCCGAAGTAACAGTACAAGGTGAAAAGATAAAGATACTACAATTTTCAGATGATATAGTAATGTTAGCTGAGAGTAAAAAAGATTTAGAAGAAACAATGATCGGCATGGATGAAGTCCTACGCAAGACCTACCGCATGAAAATAAACAACAACAAAATCAAAATAATGATATGTAGTAGAAATAATGAAGATGGACCACTGAATGTAAAAATAGGAAGAGAAATGATTATCGAGGTAGAAGAATTTTATTATTTGGGAAGTAGAATTAATAAAGATGGACGAAGCAGGAGCGAGTATGACTTTATACGAGTATAAAGTACCGAATAGCACAGGCGAAACGAGCCTTCAGTCAGAAATATAATTTGTATACATCAAAATTATTTTAAACGTCAGAAAAAGATTTTTGAAAGTATATGTTTGGAGCGTAGTTTTATATGGGAGTGCAACTCGGACGATCGGAGTACCTGAGAAGAAAAAATTTGAGGTTTTTGTAATGAAGCGTTTCATGTGATCAAAGCGGTGAAAATCGGATGGAACCAAGTCCGTGCTTTATGGTGGGTGATCAAACACTTCCCAACGAAAACGCTGCAGGAGTTTCTTTGTTACAGCTGCAGTGTGCGGCCGATGATTGTCATGGAGAAAGACAATGCCTGATGACAACATTCTTCTCTGCTTATTTTTATTTGAATAAGAATAAGCGGAGGATGAAACGGTAGCTAGGAGGACAACATTTTGGCACAGACATCGAGGAGCAGACCAGCGTATAAACGTGGCTGAAAACACAGGCGGCTCCGTTCTATGACGAGGGTATTGGAAATTTGGTACCATGCTACGACTAATGTCTAATTCGGAGTGGCGACTATGTAGAGAAATAACGTAACTATGTAAGTACTTGTTACAAATAAATTTTTTTTTATTTTCACTGTGGTTTTAATTTCGTTACCGATCGGACCTTGAAAAAGATATACCCCTCGTAGTTAAAAAAAGTGACAGACTTATAGGCCACATAATAAGGCATCAGGGAATAGTCGCTTTAATATTATAGGAACAGGTAGAAGGAAAAGATTGTGCAGGCAGGCAACATTCGGAATATGTAAAACAAATTGTTAGTGATGTAGGATGTAGGGGGTATACCGAAATGAAACGACTAGCACTAGATAGGGAATCTTGGAGAGCTTTATCAAACCAATCAAATGACTGAAGACAAAAAAAAGCTATATATATATATATTTAGCGTGCTGTACTAGATCCCGAGAGGTGTTGGCCAAAACTGAGGGACTGATTCAGGACTTAATGAGGACAGTTGGGCTATTTCGCTTCAGTTTTCCTCTGTCCGCCATTTTTATTTCTCAATAAAATTATATACCTTAAAAACGGATTGAGATGCAACGAAATTTGCTATGCATGTACCCAACATTTAAAAAATACATATTTTTGAAAATTTTACTCCTGAAAATTTCTTAATGCGGCCATTTTTAATCCTTAAAAACTCCATATATATCAGTTGTATGGAATTTTATTTTTATTACGAAAAAAATATTGTCTTTTATCGTGAACAACATGGCATTTAATTTGTTCAAATCGGTTGATAAACTGTTGAGATATGATTTTGTTACTATGGATATGATTTTGGTAAGTGGATCGCAAAGGTAACGCGTGAAAAGACACGTCAGATAAGTCAAATTCTAATTCAAATTTTTTACAATAATTATACAAAGTTCCATTCTCTGGAATACCTTACTCTCTTTTTTCTGTTTATCCTCTGGAACCACCGTAAGGTATTATTTCAGAGGATGAATGAGGATGATATGTATGAGTGTGAATGAAGTGTAGTCTTGTACGTTCTCAGTTCGACCATACCTGAGATGGTGGTTAATTGAAACCCAACCGCAAAAGAACACCGGTATCCACGATCTAGTATTCAAGTCCGTGTAAAAATAACTGGCTTTACTAGGACTTGAACGCTGGAACGCTCGACTTCCAAATCAGCTGATTTGGGAAGACGTGTTCACCACTAGACCAACCCGGTGGGTCTCTAGAATACCTGGTGAAACGTAAACGTTCCAGTGGCATAAGTATTAATATATAAATGAGCCGTAAAATATAGCCAAATCTAAATATAATTAATCTAAAGTTTGTCCCATCGAGTCTAGTTCATATTACTAATCATTACATTTAAGGAGGTGTGCGGCACATTATTGGTTCGATTAGTAATAGTAATAATACAAAACATTTGATCATATTGTAAATTTTGAAAATTATTTTAATTTTACAATTTTATTAGTTCTATGTTAATTTTATTTATTCTAATTTAGAAAACAAAACACTAGTGTTCAGAATACTGGCAACCAATTTCTTCACCACTGTAATGAAGTTATTTTTAACAGTTGTACGCTTTATATTATTGTCTAACATGTTAGGTCCTAAATAGACAAACGATCTTCGAAACCGTTTTTTAAACATAATCAGGATTTGTGTATTTTCTGTATCCATACTTCTTGTATTGTAACATTTATTTATTTTATGATGTTTACAACTACTGAAAAACACTCTTAATATTTTTTATTTGTATAGATAGATTCTTTGTAAGATATTCAGTTTTTTAAAATCTGATTTTATTGTAAATAATTATAAATTTAATTCATTATTGAAATTTCTCTTAAAAAAACTAAACAAAATTACTCACCATTTTCTGTCCTCGCCAAATTTAGTAGTTTACAGACGAAATATTTTCCGAGTACCCATTTATCAGCCATTTTCCAAGTAATAACTATTTTAGTCAGGAACAGTTAGCCTAATAAAAATTTTAGCAATAATTAAAATAACAATTATTAACAGGATTGTAAAGTGATATTTCAAAGGAAAATTCTTTAAAAATGATAATTACTATACGGAGTAAAAAGTACTATAAAATCTAATAATAAATTGTGTAAATTAAATAGTGGATAACTCCTTATAAAGTAAGATCCGACTAATTATTTTATTTGGAATTATTTTTTACGCTCTATCCTTACTTTATATAGGTATACTTTTATCTTAGTTTTTTTGAAGATAAAATAAAATCTATTTATGAAATTGGATAGATCAATAAAAGAAAAAAAAATTGGGTAACTAAAGTATCACCACACTTGATTTTTTACTATTTTCAAAACAAGATATAAATCTTCAAACACTTCGACATAGATATAACGCCCCAAGTGTAGTCGCTGATAGAATAAAAATATGTCATTGTAAGATCTAAAAACAAATTTATCTGAAAGAGATTATTTTTTCTTTATTTATTTTACGTGAAGTGAACGGATTATATAATTAATCTAAAATGACAGATTTACAAAAGTAATTGATGGAGTTCTCACTTGTTTTTAATAAATGCCAGTAAAAAATTAATTTTTTTGCTGTTAAAGTTGAGGTATTTTAAAAGGTATTTTATAGGTTTAAGATTGATTATAACAATTTTTTTATTTATTTTATAATATATGTTTTGCAATTTGTTTATTTATATTACTTTTCATATTAGTTTTCCGTATTTTTTTTTTTAAGATATTGAAGTACTTCATGAGTTTCTGCATTGTTGAACAAAATAAGTTTAAAATTACAAATGTTTAATTCATATTTGATTACTGATATTAAAAAATTGTTTGACACAATAAGTTATTAATACAGTACAATCTCTCTATAATGCGGCTAAACGGGGACATCGGTTTTGCCTGCGTTATAAACTAACCGCGTTATTTCGAAGTGAAGTGAGAAACGATAAAAATCAATGCCCGTTTAGTTAATATTGTTTAAGGTAGTTAAAATATTTTTACTGAAAGATACAACTACAAATAAAATTACTTTGTCATAAAATAAAAATTTTGAATAGTACAATAAATTACCGAGTACTGAATGAACTATATATTTTATTGAATATATTTCATTTTCACATTGTTTTTTTCCGTACTTTTCATACATACGGTACTTAACTAAAATACATTTAATATGATAGCACTATGTTTTACCTTAATAATATACTAGAACACATTTAAACAACACGGTTGAATGTACATAACTAAACATAACAATTTTTAAAACCGAGTTTACAATAATTATTACAAAAAAGGAACTTATTTTTGTTCGCTTGGAGTTCATGCTCTTTTTCTAATTTATATACGATTTAATGCTTTGCAAGTGTAACAAATGAAGAGGATCAAAATCGCTCTGTTCTATCCACGTCATTAAGTGATGTACGTCGTTGAAAACTTCACTTATTTTGGGCGCATTAATTATAACGACCTCTGATACGCATTCACTTTCTTCGTCCAACAAATTATTCCCGGGTGCATCCTGTTACACGGAGGGGAAGATACCCTTTGTGTGACGGTTTCGGTAGCCACGCCACCCCCTCAGTACATAGCCCTTATGGGCTTTACCGGAGGTCATCTTCAGTATCTCGGCAATGACATCTTTCAGTTAAGCCTCAGCCAGAATGCCACAAGCTATATTACCATCGGTGTACACATCATCGTCCAACACATTATCACATTAACACATTATCATCGTCCAACAATTCGCATTGCGGCCACAAACCAGAATCCGCCGGTCGAATTTCTGTTTTCTATCCCGAAAATCGCTATGCCCGGAAAGAAATTGCGTCACATACTTTCGGGTTTATCCAAGAGGCGTTCCGCAAATCAACAACATTAGGTAAAAGACCATGCCAATAATAATACCCACAATCTGTCTCATCCCATCTGGCTTACCACAGGGCGACACCAAGCTGTTGTATCTCCTTTATTTTCTCCGAAGTCAATTCACCTGACTTCTTAGCAACATAACGCTGTTGCCTCTCAGACGCAATCAAGTCTATCGGTTTCTCGCCTGCGATCACCAAGATCGCCTCCCGGGTGCAGTAATTGACTACGGTTTCATCATCGATCATATACGGTACGGGAGTTGTCCTCTTGAACTCGTTCTTTTAGTTCAATAACACATAATTTTTGGCCAGTACGTGCAGAAAATTCTTCAGCATTATTGTCGATGAAAATAAGAATATCCTCAATTTTGTGGTTTTTCGTACATTTTGACCAGCAATTTGGTATTGTCACACTGCTTACATTATTCCATGCGATTCTAGCACTGCACATAACAATTTTTTAATGTAAAGGTTTTCAAAAAATCTTCACCATAGTTCTGAGTTTACAATAGCTGTTTTTATTAACTCTCCTCGATAATAGGCTTTAAAGGTTCGAATAATTCCTTGATCCGATAGCTGGATTAATGATGTATTTTTAGGTAAAAACATAGTTGTAATTTTATTATCTTTTGATTTTAATAAGTCTGATGGTGTTTGGTCCGGACAGTTATCGAGAAGTAGTAAAGCTTTCTCTTCCATCTACCGTAGGCACAAATAAAATCTTTCTTGACAGATGGCAAGAATTCCTCGTTAAACCGCGTTAAAAAATATATTGTGTAACTATTCTGTACAGTTTATTACTAAATACTGTACTTATAGGAAGTTGAAAAATATACGTTTCTATATATTTACAGTATTAAACATTTCAAAAATGTTTATATATAATGACAATTATCCTTTCTCGCAGGACATGCTTTTACCCGCGTTAAAACCGTATCCGCGGTTTTTTGAACCACGGAATAGCGGGGTCATACTGTAACATGAAATAATTGTAAGTCTAGCCTAACCAAATACTTCTGATTGTTATTATACATCCGATATTAAATGAAAACCAAAGATTTTATTGCAGGTTGATGACTGATTTAGGACATCTCAACCCCGTAGGGAGAAGACACCTTCTGATGTTACCGTTCGCCACACCACCCCTTCCGTTCCAAGCCCTGAAGGGCTTTACCGGAGGTCGTCTTTAGACCCTCTAACTGATTACATCTCACAATCATCAGCCAGGCCTCGGTCGAGATGCCACCGATGTAAATCCCTCGGCAGACATTTGCTTCAATAAAATACAAATCAAATTTCGCCTTCATGTAGGCCTCAAACGGACATCTTCACATCCAACTTAACATGATTCCCTCAAACTAACTGACTGAAACCGCGGAAGCGGGAACCCCGCGCTAGTCCAGATTTGCCAGCACCGTTCATGACTGAATGACTCAGAAAACCAACGAGTTTAAAGTTAAATCAGTGCTACACTCATACCGATCAAAATTATGTCTTACGCAACATAGAGATTCAGACCTACACCCAATTAATTCGACCAATTTAGGTCACCTAACAAGAGGAACGCAACCTCATTCCGGAGGAGCCGGGGACAAACCCCGCACCACCACCCAGTCCCATCATGGTGTCTCGCGTGGCATTACCAAGTCACGACAGCCACTGACGGAGGGAAGCCACGCCCCTGGTCGCACGGGTTAACATACCCCGGTGGCGCGGCCACCCCCAACAGTTGAAGCCCCAAAGCGAATCACAAACAATTCGTATATAACCGTGGCACGATGGCAATGCGCCTCCCTCCAAACAATCGAATGCCTAAGTCGGAACCCTAGCCAATCGGGATCCTACCACGATCGGGTACTTTGATTAAACTCGCTGTGCATATCTACACACCGCAAGGGCGTGAAGAAGACCAGCCACTATAGACCGCTCCTCGCGGATCATCCAATTAATACGGAGATCCAGAAAGGAATGTATTCTCTCAAGTTCCCTAACAGCTCGTGAACGTTCGACCTTGTATCGGGGACAGACGTAGAGGACGTGGTCCACTGTATCATCAGTCCCACAATCTGATTTAGGAAAGTAATTTACTTTTCAACACCATTTAATTAAGGATATCTTTAATAATTTCTGTTACCCTTAAATTTTATAAATTTCTTCAATCATCGCTATCTTCATTAAAGTCTACATTATGTTATCTTTTATAAGGTGTCGGCCTGATCCTAAATACAGATTATTTTACAGATTTTAATAACATTATTGAATCACATAATTCCAATCCGGTACCTAAACTATTATTTTTATTTTAAAAAATTTGAATATAAATAGATTAAACGTAACGGGAAAAATCAGATGTTGATACTTCATGACTTCCTTGTACGCCTATTAAATTACATTATTAAAATTACATAAAATTTTGTTACATTAATATCTTCTAATATTTTTAAATTTGTCTTTTTTATTGTTATTATTGCATTATTATTTATAGTTAATTATTTTTTTGTAATCAGAGGTAAAAATTATTAATAAATCAATATATTTAAATTTAAAAAAAGTTGAACAAAAAAAAGGAGAAGTCGGATTCGAACCGATCTACCTTCCCCTTGTAAGATCTAAATATTTCATTAATTAAACTTTTATTTGGCTATAACTCTGGAACCAATGTAAATAAGTACCACTTATGACATATCGTTGAAAACCTCTCAATCGGGGCTTATTTTTGCAGTTAAAAAAAGCCGAAAATCCAATTTTTTTTGGATTTGGCCTTTTTATGGACACTTTTGGTTTAGTTGATTGCAATGAAAAGGGAAGGTGTACAACTAGATGTTACAGAAGTCCAAAATCCAAAATTTCAACATCCTACAGCTAATCGTTTTGAGTAAAGCGAGATACGTACATACGTACGTACAGAAGTCACGCCGAAACTATTCAAAGTGAATTCAGGGATGATCAGAATGGATAGTTCCGTTGAAATCTGAAAACAGAAATGTTTCGCAATGACAATACTTCATTTACTTCTTACAAGGAAGTAAAAATATATTTGATTACTGAACATCACGTAAAACCAAAAACAGATATTGAAACTACAGGAACAGCTAATGTGAATTGTTCTTTTTCATCAATTTAAAAACAAAATTACGCTTAAAAATAGTTTACCAAAATTTTAGGTTTAATGTTTTATCCAGTTTAATTCGGTAACTATTAGCATAATTTTTTATTTGTATTTTATTTTTGATAATAAAAATATCGAAATACGTACATGCAGTTTAACTCAGTGAAAACGAACTATTTATTATTAAAGTTTCAGCAGAAGTAACAGTCTTATAAAAAATGTCTAGCATTTTTTAATGCGAACGGCCTTCACGTTTGTTGGCAAAATATTTTGATCGATGCGGACAGAAAGTAGACGACTTCTGTTTCTTCAAACTGGTTTTATTTCATATTGGGTGCTCATATTTATTCATATTTTTTTTTTTTTAGATACGTTTATGTTATTTGTTTTTGGTAATATGTGTAAGTTGATTATGTTCGTGTTTGAGGATTGTAAATATTTTGAATTTTATATTCATTTTGTATGCGATCGGTACGGATTATATCCTAGAAGTTAAATTATATAACATTACTGTGGTTTTGATAGAAGCGTTTGATAATCATGGCTTAAGGCTTAGGGAGCCTCAAAACTGAAATGTACGTACGGACGATGAGATATTTGGTAGGGCGATTTAAATGAGAAACCCGGTTGCGCCCTGTTTTATTCATGGCCCGAACGTTTAAAGCTCTATCAGAAAACCATCAAAGTATGTTTTACTATTCCGTCTTGTGCATTATATGGGACCGGCTCATTTACCTGATAACATCTGCTGTGGAGTTCCTTCTTCCTATCTTGCTTTACTATTCATTCATTCCTTCATTTCTTTGCTTCTTTTATTTATACTTACATAAAGGAAAACACTGTTGCCTTCCTCGATGAATATATCCTAGTTTCTTATCTTTGCTTTAAGACGTCGTATGTTTGGTGTCCAAGATGAAGCACTAACGACTCTTTAGTTTGTGCGTAAAATTTTCATGCGGTCCCTGTTTTTGTATTTTGCTGACGTGTTTCTATTCCTGTTTTTAATATACTTTTTTTTATTTATTCATGTATATATTTTTTGTAATTTACGCACAGCTATATCTATCTTTTAAATAGTAGAACGAATCTCTTATGTCTTTCGGCCCAAAAACTAGTTTGAATATCATTAGTTATTATTCGAGATAGAAATCCTAGGTAGTAAATAATAATAAAATATACTAGATCAAACGTTAATAGAATTATGAAGGCTATTAAATATATTTCTATAGTCAATAGATAAAGGAATGATAAAATTAAATTGTAAATATTACAAATTAATTATTTTAATATATTTTTAAATATTATTTAAAGATTAAAAAATTAATTCATGATAAAGAAAGCTTACTTTACAGAAATTGACTCTTGGTTTTTCTTAACCTTTAATCTCCATTTGTATTATTAGAATCTCGTATAAATGTACGATAAATAGTAATTATTATTACTATTATTACATAAAATTTTCGGTTAATAAATTATTCTCCAAATATATCTATGAAAATGTAAATAAATAGTTGTTGAAAATTGTAATGAAATATTGATAAATAAATACGTTTTTTTACTTTTGTAGAATTAGGCTTTTGATTATTTTGTTTTTCATTAATACTATTACTAATATTTGTGCCTTATTATTGAGGTATATCAATTTGACTTTCATTTTGTTGATTGTCATACTTTTTATTAATTATATTTCTTCATTTATCATATCTCTCTCTCTCTCTCTCTCTATATATATATATATATATATATATATATATATATATATATGAATATAATTATAGTAGAAATAATAGATAGACCACTGAATATAAAAATAGAAAGAGAAAAGATTATGGAGGTAGAAGAGGTTTGTAATTTGGGAAGTACAATTACTAAAGATGGAAGAAGTAGGAGCGATATAAAATACCGAATAGCATACGCAAAACGAGCTTTCAGTCCGAAATATAATTTGCTTACATCAAGGACTTATTTAAACGTCAGGAAATATTTTTGAAAATATATGTTTGAAGCGTAACTTTATATGGAAGTGAAACCTGGACGATCGGAATACCTGAGAAGAAAAGATTAGAAGAAGCTTTTGAAATGTGGTCGTACAGGAAAATGTTAAAAATCAGATGGGTGGATAATGTGACAAATGAAGAGGTATTGCGGCAATTCGATGAAGAAAGAAGCATTTGGAAAAATGTTGTTAAAAGAAGAGACAGATTTATAGGCCACTTATTAGGGCATCCTGGAATAGTAGCTTTGGTACTTGATGGACAGAGATGGGAAAAATTGTGCAGCAGGCAGCGTTTAGAATATGTAAAACAAATTGTTAGGGATGTAGGATGTAGGGTTATACGGAAACGAAACGACTTGCTCTAGGTGGGAATTTTGAAGAGCTGCATCAAACCAGTCAAATGATACTGAAAACAAATATATATATATATATATATATAGAAATTTTCACGTATTTCATTATAATAATAATGAAATACGTGAAAATTTCAAAATGGCGTACATTTAAATTTCCCAATCATTTAGAGCTGCAAATATTCTTTTATCGAGTTATGTGTTATTATATAAAACATTTGTTAAGCCTTTTATTGTGAAAAAAATGACAGTTCATTTGTTTAGATCTGTTGATAAACTGCTGAGAAAATTATGAATGAAATTGTTGAAGTAAATCGTAAAAAGTCTGATCATTTTTGTGCCATTTTCTCTTCCTTCATTAATTGAATTAATAATATTTTTTGTTATTAATAATAATAATAATACAGCTGGCATAGTAAAAGACTTAACATTTTATCTAGTGAAACATAATTTTAAAAACTAATATTTATGTAGCTATTAATGATTAAAAATGTGAGCAGCTTTTTGGAGGAATTTTTATTTATTTCGAAGTTATTTATTTTATAGAAGTTGTTGTTGGGTAAATGTTTGCCGCGTTTCATTGTAATATCTCAATCTGTTCTGAGGATTTCGTTAAAAAAAAACACAAAGCGGCGGAGAGAGGAAAATGAAGCGAGTTAGGGCATTTCTTCACATGAACTGATTTATTTTATTTTGATGTCCTGAATTAGACTTGAAACTTAATGTGTACAGAAAAAACCTGTAAACATTGACGACTTGAAAATGCGTGTTTTTGACGAATCTGCGCATTTTTCACCGAACATAATACAAGTTATAAACGGATATTACTTAGGTTAACGCACAGCCAAGCTGTTAAAGAGAAGCATTTTGAACATTCTTGTAGAATGGTATGGTTTCAAAATATATTGTATTTAGTAATTTAGAATCGAAAACATTTAACTAAATTTTAAAATTAAATATTGTGATAATTAAAGTAAACGATAACAGCTGACCTAGCCGTGTAATTTGTAGTACTGTTGCAAATTATTAGTTATTGTATATTTTATTAATATTATTTATTATTGTGAAGGCTGTTAATATTAGTATTTTGGCCATTAATTCCAACATTAATTGTTTATAAAGCTTGTTACTGGACGTAATTTTGAGGTAATGAGTGATAAAAACGTTACTACGGGACGTTTTACCTCGTTTTATTACTACCGCGATTTTTCTTTTTTTCAACTTTGATTGGTTGTAACTCGAAAATGAAGGCACTTAAGAGAAGCGGTTTTAGTCATCGTTTTTCTCGTAAAAGTTTGCATTAAAATCATGTATTACATGTTCACCTTCCTTTAAAAAAAAAAAAAAAAAAAACATTGATTAATTATGGCAGATCCAAGATGGCGAACAAACATAAAAACATCATAAAGTTGAATTTTGTAATCAAACCAGAGGAGTGATCTTGAGAAGGAACCTAGAAGTAGGAACTCGGGATGACTATTACTTGTAGTGAATGTCATTTTGTTAGTTCAGCGATTACAACTATCTCTATTTACCAACGAATATTTGCTTTGTGTATAGTGTTTTTTGGGGTATTGATAACATTGTTTTTATTTTTATTCTTTTCTACAGACCTGTGATTTATTTCTAGTCCTATATTAAACAATCAACTTTACTTTTACCACTTATGCAAGTGCTTTTCCTATATATGAGATTGTTGTATGCTTAATGAGGGGTTTCGTCAGAGACCTCCCTTCATGTGATTATCATGATCACATTTACTTATGTGAGGTATCGGATGGAAACTCTAAGAGATAGAAAAAATGTTTATATACAGTTTAATGTTAATAAAATTATAATTAAAACGTATAATGTGACAAAACGTTTAATATTACCGTATCATATTTTTAGTTTCAGTCTTACTAATTAAATATTAGGGATCGAATATAATAATATTAAAGATCGAAGAGTAGGTAAAATGTTTTGTAGTAGTTAAGAATCTATTATGTTCCATTTAACAAAAAGTAAAAAAAAAATTGAAGATGATACAATATTATCAGAGAAATGGTCAATGAATGATTGATTTTAATAAAAATACTATGTATTAATGAATTCAAGGATTTTCTAATTACTCCTTATTAAGTAGGGTCATATTATTCTTTGTTATATTAAATGTAAACAGATTCTAATGGTGTTAGATTGGTTGTAATCTTAAAAAGAATTAATAGAATAACATCTAAATTTTGTGTCAGGGTTAAAAATAAATCTCAAATTGTAAAACATAACAAATTGTAAAAAGCATTTTTTTTTTTAGAATGAAATATTAATTGGAGTTCGATTGACTTGTACTAATTGCAATAAGTTTTATAACGGATTGAAAGATTCTCTCAGTTATTATTGAAATTGATATAAGTATTGAAACAATGACATGAAGCGAATTTTTTAAAATTTATTTTTCAACAGTGGTTAAATCTAAAAATGTTTTAAATATTTACTTTAATCGTTATATTTTTTAAAAGATACTATAAATTTAGCTTACACAATAATATTTTACAAAGTAGATATAAAAATTATCTTCTTTTGGTTAAATTAAATTTCAATTTACTCGATAAAAGAATCTACTTTTGATTATTTCTCTCTCTCTCTTTTTATCTGTTTAGCCTCTGGAACTACCGTAAAGTATTACTTCAGAGAATGATTTATATGAATGTAAATGAAGCTTAGTCTTATACAGTTCCAAGTCGATCATTCCTGAGATGTGTGGCTAATTGAAACCCAATCACCAAAGAACAGCGGCGGATACCAATCTCGTATTCAAATCCATATAAAAGTAACTGCCTTTACTAGGTATTGAACGCTGTTACTCTCGACTTCCAAATCAGCTGATTTGGGAAGACGCGTTTACTACTAGATCAACCTGATGGGTTAGTCCGGTGGGCTACTTTTGATTGTCTGAACTCTTTCATTAGAATTAATTTTATTTAATTATTTTTTGATAAATTTCTAAAATCGAATGAAAATAATTAATTCTGCTACAATGAAAATGTAAAATTTAATTAATGTATAATTTTGTTTTTAGTTCACTTAATATTCATGTTTTTTTTTGTTTTAAAAAAGGAAGAAATATCGCATACTACATGTTTTCAAATTTTAATATTTATTATTGATTTTAGCTGCTTTTTAATAAAAGGTTTAGTCGGAACGTTTGGGAACGACTTAAAATTTTAAGTTTATTAAAATTTTTTAATACTTTTAAGTTTTATTAACTTAAGTTTTATTTTATTTTTTATTAAAAATTTGTTATCGTACGAGCTGCGGTTGACGGGAGTTTATATCTTTTTTTGAACAATTAGCTTCAGTCTTTTTTAAATTAAACAGTACAAGTCTAATATCTTTTTTATATATTTTTGTTTAGTTAACGGGTTATTCGTTTAATGACCATAATATTTAGTGAATAACCTGTTGATTTAAATATTGCTATCGTGCCAATATTGATATTGACGTAATATCAATATTGTGGTTTTGTTATGTTTATTGATATTTAAGGGTTAGTTGTTTTTAAGTTAAGAGCGTAAAATGCTCTAACCTTATTAAAACATTTTCTATAAATATAACGAGTGTTTCAAAAAGGAGCAACAGTAAGATTAAGAAGGTAGAAGTTACGCATAGGTAAATTTTATTTCTCCCTACATGTTAGTTGACAACATTGTACTGAAGGTTAGCAGCTAGTAACAGTTGAAATGTTCTTCTGCACTAGTGCTATACCAGTATAAATTCGTCTCTATTGTGTTAACTATGTCGTTTTCCAAGGACGAATGTGTTTATTATTGAGACTTATTGCACGTATAAATCTTACGAACGAGTGAAAGACGAGGAAATGGAACGAATCGAACGAGGATTTGAAAGAACGTTTGACTCGCTCATCCAGAAAATCGCTCAGAAATCTTCAAAGGTTGGGCTTTTTCTATCTACAGCTTTCAGGGCTATTAAAAAAATTTCAATCGCATCGGTGTCCGTCCAAGAACTGAAAGAAGTAGACGACGGAAAAAGTTTGTATTATTGTCGTCGGTTTCGTTCTCTTGATGATGACAACGGTATTGAAATTTTGGATCGTGTTTATTTCAGCGATGTGGCACGGTTTCACTCGGATGGTTACATTAAGAGTCAAAACCGCCGAATATGGAGCGCTGAAAATCCTCACGAGTTTCATAAGCGACCATTACACTTACTCAGAATTGGTGTTTGATGTGCGATCTCCCGGCGTCGTTTAACAGGGCCTTTATTATTTGACAAGTCTGTAGATGGTGTGGTTTATCGCAATTTAATCGAATAATTTATTGCCACGTTAGATTTTCACGAACGAGAATGTCGGTTCCAGTGAATAACGCAACATGTCATACTGTTAATGAAACGCTGGATATGTTACAGGAATTTTTTGGCCATAGTTTGATATCAAAAGGATTGTGGCCTCTAAGAGCCCTAGTTCTTATACCAGCAGACTTTTTCCTTTGGGGGTATTTAAAAAATGTAGTCTTTAAAAACAATCTTCTTACACTTGACGAATTGAAGGCTAACATTGAAAGTGAAATTCCAAGCATTATTGAGCAAAAATTATGAAAAGTGGCAACAAATGTTATGAAACGTGTACCAACTTGCATCGGGATCACAGGAAATCATTTTGAACATCTATTGTAAAGTTATTGAAAGTAATTTGAATGTTGTTGTGTAAGTATTATATTAACATTAATATTTTTGTAATAAATACATGTCGTCAAACAAAGGGGTTGCGTCCTTTTGAAACATCGTTATTAGCTATTATAAAAAAAAAATCCATTGCAGTCGACCTTTACTAGTCGCTGGGTACGCTCAGGTTTTTGGTGAACTAATTTTCGTTATTTAAATCTGGTAACTTTAGTATAATATCTTCTCTCGATAAATATATCGTTCGATCAGTGATGCCTTTCAATAGTTTTCCGTAATTTTCAATTTAATTATTTATAACATAATACTTATTACTATATTACTATTTTAAAGACATTATAACATTTACATTATATACACAGAGTGACTGACGAAGAATGTAACAAACTATCAGGATATGTTCTACTGGGGAAAATAAAGAAGAAAGTTCCTTTAAACATAGGTTCGAAAACTAAATTAAATTCTTGGGATCTAAATTTAAGATTAAATTTAATGAATGGTTTTATATGAAATCTGACTTGAAAAACGGGATATGTTTTGTTTTTAATAAGCCTCTAAATTCTTACATGGTATGTTCTTACATCAGGGATTTCCCATAAAATGTTAATTCAAATTCAAATGTGTAATCATATTTAAATTAAAAATTGTTACGTTCGCAATAGTCGGTCGTCAAGAAATAAAATTAATTTGTACGTCAATAAGACTGTGACGTCATATCCGTAAGATGTCTACGACTATTATGAACGTAACAATTCTTAATTTAAATATGATTATACATTTGAATTTGTATTAACATATTATGGGAAATCCGTGATGATGGAGTAACGACTCCGAAAGTACTCTGATATATATTTTTAAAATTGTTGGTAAGTGGAACTTTAATTTATACTGTCTTACATTTGTATTTAATTTCTGTTGACTTTATTCATACTATTTTACTCAGAATCAAATTCTCTTTAAGTTTTGTTGAAAGTTTTTGTGTGTTTATCACATATTTAAGTAAGCTACTTTACGCCAAAAATTAATTAGGTTTTTTTTTTACAGTAAATCTTTTGTCTTTAAATCTTTCTTTCTGTTTATCCTCCGCAATTACCGAAAGGTATTACTTCAGAGGATGATATATATGAATGTAAATGAAGTGTATAGTCTTGTGCAGTCTCAGGTAGATGACCGTTCCTTAGATGTGTGGTTAATTTAAACCAACCACCAAGGAACACCAGTATCCATCTAGTATTCAAATCCGTCTAAAGTAACTGACTTTACTAAAATTTGAACCTTAGAATTCTCGACTTCGAAATCAGCGGATTTGCGATGACGAGTTTATTACTAGACCAAACCGGTTGGTATCTTTAAACCTGGATTTCTCGAAAATTACTAAAAATAGAGTTCTGGGGCCTATTTTTTTCAATTCGTCTGGCCAGATATCATATAAAAATCATTAAATTTACGTGTTAATTTGGATCTCAAAAATTACAGTCTGGCTTAATTTTACCGAAGGCGCAGAAATCAGAGCGAAATCCTTTCGCCTGGCGACATTCGCTAACAAAACGTTAACGAGTTCATATAAACCTTTTTCTTTATTTTCACCACTAGAACACGTCCTTATAGTTTGTTCCATCTTCATCATACTTTGTGAATTAATCTACATATTCGTAATTTTTATTTTATTTTTTTTATTACGTAGACACTAATATCGTACACTATCGGTGTCATGCTTAGAATTTTTACTGTTATTATTATCAATTAATCGGGATCAAAAATTTATTAATCATTAATTCAAGTACGTAAAATTGTGTCAATGTATGTGGTATACAAATGTATCGTATACGAGAAATAAATATTTGGTTTTATGAAATAATTTTGATAATTTATAATAATGATTAATACATATTCTAATCGTATACACATTAAAAGCGATCGTGCACTATTTTTTGTAAGATAATATCCTTCTACCACATTGTAAACAGAACTAATCCCCTCGTCTGGATAAACACTTCGCTTTGTCGGGTTATAGATTATGTCATCACATCTATCTAAAAAGTAAACAAATTATTTTTATTGTAAAAAGAAAAGGACGATATAAACAGTATGATTTAATGGATATTGATGCACGTAGTACAGTAGTATTTTTTGCCTCAGATGTACTGTATAGAAGTTAGTATTTAAGATTAAAAAATAATTATCCTTATGATTTGAGGTAGTGTTATATAATTTATTATTTTATAGTAGTAAGTACATTAATCCTCAGTATTATAATATTTCTAAAAATAATATATAATAATAATAACTAACACATTAAACCTCGGTCTTTCTTATGACTGCATTGAATGTACAAAGTCTGAAGTTCAATATGCAGTGTAGCAGTTCATTTCTCTGAACATAATTTTCTTTACTACATGGCCAGTTCTTTTGTATAACCACCAGGTTGGTCTAGTGGTGAACTTGTCATCACAAATCAGCTGATTTCAAAGTCGAATGTTCTAAGGTTTAAATTCTAGTAAAGGCAGTTAGTTACTTTTATACGGATTTGAATACTAGATCGTGGATACCGGTGTTCTTTGGTGGTTTGGGTCTCAGTTAACCACGCATCTCAGGAATGGTTGACCTGAGACTGTACAAGAATATACTTCATTTATACTCATACATATCATCCTCCGAAGTAATATCTTACGGAGATGATTACGTTCCGGAGGCTAAACAGAAAAAGAGAGGGTTCCTGTGATATATAACGAAGGTATCATTTGTACGGCTGATTATTCATTGAATTATGATGAGCGTACTACCTATCTACGCTTATAAGCTAATTTATTCAACTATGTGAAGAACAATTTCACTTCTCAATTTCTTCGAAAAAGCCTGACATAAGATGCTCGTTATTTTTTTTAAATTGGCACTGCTGTTTTTGGGTAGGTTTGAAAATGATTTATATTAGGAGGGCCACGTCAAGTGAACTACAGTCGTTAATATTTTAGCATTTAACAATTTTTTTTTTTAAATTTTCATGGATCTTCCTTATTCCGTGTTCGTAAAAATTAAAAAAGTTATTATTTTCAACATTGGTATTTTCTAACAATATACTAGTGTATTTTTTAGTTTTTGGTAACATGTTGTCTTTTTCTTGTTGATTTTCGTTCAGTAATAGTTTAAAATCTAAGTTTTACTAAATATAAGTCTTATATTTTATATTGTGTAATCATACTTATATGCCTACTTATAACTAATCTGCAAACATGCTTATTTTTAATTAACATTCATTATGTAATTATTGATGTCTTTTCTAAAGATGTCCATTAATTCTTATTTCGTCACTTATTTTAACAAATTACCTTTACGAATATATTCTAATTGGTGAAAATTAAGAAAAACGTTCATATAATATAGGTCCGGAAGGACTCTGTTTCGCGTTACTTCTCGGGAAAATTTTTCCTCTTGATCTGTGCTCACCATGCTTATGAAGGTTTTCAAAGAGGAAAAAGTAGAATGGAAAGACAGAAGGTTAATTAGAGAATTATAAATGCAATAAGATTAAGTTAGAATACGACAGACTAGGTGGGTGTAGATCGAGAGGTGTTAGATAAGAATGTTGCCTCTCACCGACATTGTTACATTGACATTGAAAATCTAGATTGAAGATAAGATAATGAATATGTTAGAAGGAATAATAGAAGGAATAAGTATAAGGTGACAAAAAATAAGTTGCATAATTCTGATGATATATTAATGCTGCGTGATGCTGTTTTCGATATGGTAATTCTAACTGATTGCTCTTATACGCTTCATAGATTGTTAACAGACCTGGAGGTAGGAATGAAAATAAATATAGGAAAAACTAAAGTAATGGAAGTAAACAGCAAAAAGGATTTAGGGATAAGGACAATTGAAAGTAGAATAGAAAAGGTAAAAGATTACAGGTATTGGATACTATGGTGGCAGAGGACCGGAAAAGCGCAATGGAAATAAAAGAAGAAGAGTAATGCCAAAGGAAGCCTTCATCAGTAAGGATAAGGAATTGCAACGTAGCAAAACTGTAGACTTAGCGTTAAGGAAGAGATTAGTTGAATGCTACGTATAGAGTGTCTTGTTTGGGAGTGAAACACGGACGGTGAAGAAGAGAGAGACTAGATTGAAGCTTTTAAGATGTGGAGTTGGAGCTGGAGAGAGAAATTAGATGGCCGGATAAAGAGAGAAATGAGGAAGTAATCGGCAGGATTAAAGAAGAAAGAGCACTATACGAGAAGTAAATAATAGAAAGGGGGAACTGATTCGGAAATGTGGTTGAGGAAATCTTGAAAACTGCATTGGAAAGATCTGTAGAATGAGAAAGGGAGCGAGGAAGAAGGAGGATAAAGTTAATAGATGAGGTGAATATTGGAAACTGCAGAGGACGAAGGAGAGAAGGCTTGGGATAGAAATGGATAGCGGTGGCGTAAGACTCTAAGGGACCTGTCGCCAGGCAGAACACCAGTTGATGCTAGATTTTCTAATTCGCCACTACCGGTTTTATGTGTTATGATTGGTTAGAATATTTTTTCTGGAGGGGCGGAATCTTAAAGACATGGCATTTTTTCAGATCTAAATAATCTTTCTTTCTTTTTTCGGCTTAGCCTCCGAAACCATCATAAGGTATTACTTCAGAAGTTGAATGAGGGTGGATATGTATGAATGTAAATGAAGTTTAGCCTTGTAGAGTCTCACGTCGACCGTTCCCGAGATGTGTGGTTAATTGAAACCCAACCACCAAAGAACACCGGTATCCACGATCTAGTATTCCAATTAGTATGAAAGTCTTTACTAGGATTTGAACCTTATAACTCTCAATTTTTAATTCAGCTGATTTGCGATGACGAGTCAACCAGTAGACCAGCCCGGTGGGCTAGATCTAAATTACCTGAACAGCTTCAAGCTGTCAATTTAAAATGAAGTTGATTTTATAAATCGTAAAAAGAATTATTAGAAAAATATGTCATCCATAAGGATAAAAAGGACACTTTGAACATTTCTTCTGGCGTATATTAAACATGTATTGATAATGGTAATAAAACGTTTTTCTTTAACTTATTTTATTTACTGTTTTCTTTTAATAATTAGAGAAAATTTATTTTTATCCTATTCTGTTTGATGTTAACTCTATAATCATGTTTCATTCGTAGTGTATAGTTATGAAATTCCATTAAATGTAGGAATTCTAATATTCAAGTATTTTTTACCTGGCTTAATGAATTTCAAAACAATTTTGGTTTGTCAATTTGGAATATATGTCGTCTTCCACCTGCTGTATTGTTTTGTTCTAAACTCATATACTAAGTCTTACACTCTGGGTTGAACTGAAATGTTTAATACGTACCTGTTTCATGAAAGTAGTTTCAGGTATTCCTAAGTTATAGTGGTTCAAACACACAATTCAAAATTTCCGTCGGAAAGGAGATGTAATTCAAGAATTTGTTCGTTTAATCACTATTTACTCTTTATTTTTTTATCTCTATATTGTTATTTTTATCAGTTTTTTTTTAATTTTAATCATTGCTTGCATCTTTATCGTTTTCTCGGTTTTTTTGTCAAAGTTTTCCATTTATTTATTTTTTCATTCCACTGATTGAATATAAGTTTTTTAGGCTCTGGAATTTCTTAAAAGTTTTCTTTAGTATATATTGATGAAAATACAAAATGAGATGTCATGCCTCAAACTGTTTTATCAAAGAGTACTCAATTCATTACCCTGATGTTCTTCTTTATTGTTTTTATCACCTTGGCAACTAAACATAAATATTTAGGGGTTTATTGAACACAGTTTATTTTATTTATTTATTTAATATTTAATCTATGGATATGTTTTCCAAATATTTTATTTTATTTATTTATTAATATAATTAAATGTTAAAAATAGTGTTTCCTTTTATTTCTCCTTCCCTTAATTACCACCCCTATTTCTGTTACTAATCTGATGTTACATTTGATACTTATAAAAAACATAAATATTTTATTCCAATTCTGGTCGGGCGTGGAATTTTTGTAGTTTAATTGGTGAATTAATCATTTGAATAAAATATAAAATACGTTTCGAAACCCGGACTTGGTATACGAGTAATCTTCTATATATATAAAAATGAATGGTTGTTTGTCCCGAATGGGTTCCTATACCATTCATCCGATTGCGATTAAGCTTTGGTGAGTTGTTGAGCGCACGCCCGCGAAGGTTTCTGAATTAGTTTGGACTCGCTAAGTGGTGCTGGGGTTGAGATATTTAGAAAAATTGCATTTATGGTCCGATTTGGCCCATATTCAGAATATGTATTAGTTACGTGAAAAGAACATTTTTTGCAAAAACTATAACTGCTAGGTGGCGTTAATGTCGAGATATTTACAAAGAAACAAATATACAGACATTCTTTTATATATATATATATATATATATATATATATATATATATATATATATATATATATATATAAAAAGTTAATGTTCGTATGTGAGGCCGCTATAGAGTAAAAAACTACTGGACAGATTTAGCGCAGGTTTCTGTAAAATGGTCGCGTTGTCCGGAAAAGGTTTAAAGCTACTGAAATCCTCGATCTGTCCGTAGAAAGAAAGTTAGGGGTATTTTGAATCGACTACTGTGTTCAGAGAGTAGTTTGAATTAAATCCGGTAGGTAATGCTGTTTTGACAATTTAATTTATTTACATTTTGACTTTTAAAAGTGAAAAGGTTCAATTTTGTGAAGTTCCGTAATGTTTTGTAAGTTTCTTAATGTTCAGTATTAATTGTGATGATTTTGCAGCCATATCTCTTTTCGTTAAAAAGTTATTTTCCACCGACTACTGTGTTTAGAGAGTGGTTTGAATTAAATCCGATAAGTAGCGCTCTTGTTTTGCCAGTTGGATTTATTTACATTCGGACTTTTATAAAGTGAAAGGTTAAATTTTGTGAAGTTCCGTTGTGTTCAGTTTTTTAATGTTTTATCAAACTTTCAATTGTGTTCCTTTAATCTATATATACTCGTATACTCAAATCTAGCGCAACAGGGAAGCATTGTCGTGTCTGCTAGTTAATCATAAACGGGGAATAATTTTAATTTCATTAAAAATCGTATGAATTGTTTTTATATAAATTTAATTTTGAAGTACCTAAATTTCAGTAAATAATTACGCTTATTGTATCCTTGCAGCAGAATATAATTCTTTTATAAAAATTAATTATCACTCGCTTATAACTTATTCTTTTCTCTTTTCTTTATATTTAATCCTCCGCAAATCTCTCATTCATCAAAATATTTGAAATAATATTACATTCAAAATTTTAAATAAACAGAACTATGTTTACCAATTCACTAAAATAATAATTATTATTTTTAATTATTTTAGTGAATCTATCGCTTTAGCAGCTCGACTGAAATGACAAACAATCGTACCTCTCCAGATTTTAATTTTTCAAGTTATATTTTTTAATGTAATTTAATTTTATACGTTCTGATGATGCTAAGATATCTCTGAAGCCCTTACCGTGAAAAAAAAGCAGCAAGTGATAATTATTTTTTATAAATAATTTTTTATTATATCTGACACATTATGTAACAGGTTGACGTCAAATAATCACTGATGGTTTTTAGTGTGTACAATATGTCATGCTTGATCTGGTCTCGAACCCGAAATCTTTGGATTAAAGGCCGAACCGCTACCACTTTTCCGTTAAGACCGGTTTTATGTAAAGAAATACTATCAATCCTTGTGGTAATCAGATTCAATTTGTTACTTGTCAGGTTGATTATCACCATCTAAATTTCGGTGAGCTTGACATGCCGATGTGCTGCAGAATTTTTGGAGAGGTTAAGAACACAACGGGAAAATCACTTCCTTCTTAATTTTTCTTAATAAGCCTGTTTGTTATTTTTAAATCATATAGACCGGTTTTGGGAGGGATTTATATCTCGTGTTAATTTCCTTACAAACGTTTTGGTTACGGCAGATTAAAATATGTACACGATGAAATTATTTTTTTTTTAATGCTGCTGATATAATAAATTTTGAAAAATTTTATTTTACTTAAAATTAAACGTACTTAGATTTATAAAAATCATAAGAAATATTTTTAAGAAATTTTAAAAATGTATATAGTTTGAATGAGTCCTCCTTTCTATCTTACTAAAGTAAATAATATTCGAATTCGTGCCGTTATAATAAATATCAAAGATTTTTTCGTTATTCCGGTAGTTGATTTTTTTTGTTGAGATTTTTACATATGCGAATGACAGATTTCTGATGACTTGTGATATATTTTTTAAATAAAATGTATTATTTTTAGAAAGGAAACGAATTCGTAATATATACATATGTTTATTTTATCAAAATGTCGGATGATTTTAGTTGGATTATATAAGTCTTTCGATTTCAGTTACAATGTATATGTAAATATATCGTATGTAAACGTAGGTATATTTAACTACATTGAAGTTTCGGTTTAGTTGTCGGGAATAGATTGAAGGAAATACCCATTCCACACGGTGGTTGTTGTAGGGTGGAGAAGACAAATTGAGTATGTGTTCGGTAGGGTATCTTGTATCGTCTGAATCTCTTCCTAAAATAAATAAGATAAAATGAGGGAGATGAGGTTTTGGCCCCAGGCGACCTCTCCTGATCTTCATGTTTGAGGACACGAAGCAATTATTTGCTGTTCTATGATGGTTGGTTGTTCTGTACGTAGTTTCGTATGTAAGTATGTTACGTTTGTGTATGAATTAACATACACGCGCGCATACACACACACACACACACATCAGTTCTGCTAATGTCACGTAGTCAGGAACATGAGTTGTTTGGTTTGGTTTTATTATAACTATCTTTATGAGTGTAAAATACCTTTCATTAATTCATTACGTTATTTACTGAAGTGGAAATTTTATATCATGCAATTTATAAATTTAATTTAACCGGCTTTTTGATTTCTTTCATAAAATAAAAAATTAACGAAATAAAATATTTTGTTTTAGAAGTTAATTAGTATAAAACGTTATACTCTTAACGTATTACTAATTACTGAAACGTTAACGTATTACTCTTACTGAAATAATGGATTGGTATACTAATAATATCCATCACTTTTAAAATCTGTTTTTTCGGAAGGTTAACATTAGTTAAAAAAAATAATCTAATTTGTATTTTAATGTTATGAAAACAACTATTTAAGAAAATACGGAATTTAATTTCATTTGTTTTCATTTCGTTCATAAAATATTACATATCACAGCTGTCTTAGTCTGTATTTTTTCGGTTATTAGTCGCTCACCCGGTAAATAATGGTAAGTAAATATGTATAACATACGGTGTAAAGGTATGTGTTAATGTGATAAGTGTAACTAAAATATGGCGTGTGCAAAAACAAGCTTAAGTAAAATTAATATTAATCCACTAAGATTTTTTCTTACGTCTTATAAGTCATACACCAAGAAATTTGAAATATTTCGAAAGAAAAAGACTAAAGAAAAATATATGATATCAAACCAAGGGTGGTTTTTTAAAACCATCCATTAAAAGGAAAATATTCCCCTGCTTAATGGAGAGCGTATATTGTCGCCGAATGGCTTCGATGGCACGTGGCACTTACTAACATTATGGTAGCCCTGAAAACGGCCGTTTTCATAATTCGTAATTCATAATTTTGTCGTGGTCGACGATGAATTGAAAATTCACTCTCCTGCATGCTCTTTTATTGTTGTCTAAGAGTGGTGGGTCCGCAACGCCGCCATGGTGGGAGAACTGCGCGGCGGGAGGGATGCGTGTCAGCGCGTACGAATACTGTGCGCCAGTTCACATCTGAGTTGCTACCGTGTTCGTCCGCCGATATTAAATTAGGCATACATGTGGTAACAATATATAATACATTTTACCATAGAAAGAGGTACAATGTTTGGTAAAAATGACACTAGTCAGAGTATCAAAAGTTGATTGATTTTAATAGAAATGATGTTCTACTTTTAATTCCAGTGGTAGAAGTGTTAATTGTGTTTGAACACCGTCCGCCTTGGTTTATTACCTCGGTTTTGATTAATTATTCTAAAAATTTAATTATTCACTGATTCAATAAAATAAATCAACATCCCTTATTTAATTTATATCTCATAATATTTTATTATAATTTTTTAATTTCTATTTTGTACATATGACATTGTTGTATGTTAATTAATTATACACTGATATTATAAAACATATTGAGTCTTTGATGGCTGGTACTAGACTGAACAATAGAGAATTAGATGCATTGTTACAATATTTTTATAAAATATCAGCTGTTTACAACGGCAATTCAAT
This sequence comes from Lycorma delicatula, assembly GCF_047948215.1. Lineage (NCBI taxonomy): Eukaryota > Metazoa > Arthropoda > Insecta > Hemiptera > Fulgoridae > Lycorma > Lycorma delicatula. The sequence goes on along the minus strand of NC_134457.1, from coordinate 197,850,988 downwards.
ATGGACAAATTCAATTTATTTATAATGAGAAAGAAGAACTAGACAGTTACAGTATTATTTTATTTTTACAACATAAAAGGAGGAAAGGAAGTATGAATATTAAAAGCTTGTAGTACTGAAATTTCCTAAATTCTGGATGGCATGCTGATATTTAATAGTATATTCAGCTCGGGGAAGAAACCAACGGAAAATATCCAAGTTATTTTTTTCTGTCCACTGTGATCGGATACTTGTAATTTTTAGGAATTACTGTACCGTGTTTCTGAGTAATTTTTAATGTTAGCTCACTTGCAACTATTTTCATCCTTCTAGCTAGTTCATATACGATAATAAAAAGGGTTATATGTATTTTTTGTTGAAAATAATTTTTTTTTTAAATTTATATAAATCATTTTTATTACCAGTTTATTTTTTAAATAAATGATGTTTAAAAAAATCAATTTAATCGGTTGAACGATGGAACTCTCTGTAGTGACATGTATATTTTGGTTTTGTAATTAACGTACTAACGAACTCATTTCTTTTAAAATGTTAAAGTATTCTAGAAACGACGCAAAAAACTTGTTATTATCCGATTTTTTATCTCGGACCAAACCTGGTTTTTAAAATGGACCGCCGCTAATCGAGTGTTTTCTTGGATACATCTTATATCAGTAAATTATTGCAGCGCAATCACTACTTAAATCTTTGTTTTAGAAACGTATGTGCTTTTTTGTGAACAAAACACTTGTTCTATGTAAACAAGTATAATGAAGGTCAGTTATAATATTTTTACTTCGTGTTTTTCATTAATTTTTCTTCAGTAATTTTAACTTTTTAATATTCATTAGTTCCAGATGTCATGTAATTTTATCTTTTTTCTGGTTTGTGTTATTACTTTATTAAAATTAATATTAAACTTTTTTTTTATGAATAATAATTAACCTAAAGTTTTATAAAAAGAAACATGTGAATAATTTTTACTACATGTGATATACATTTGATTTCATTTATTTTTGTTCCTTACGCGTTCATTTTTTTGTTATATTTTATATCAGATCTTATCTTCTGGTGTTTAGTTTTTTTTTTGTGGAAGAACGCCGTCACAGTTCCTTGTTATAACAAGGGAATCCAGTTTTCTATAACGTGTTATCTATGATTTTTTTCACTTATTGAATTTTATGAGGCTGGTTTCTTTAATGTGTTATTTTCTCACGTTGCCTTTGCGAATTGTAGTTTTTTCCAGTTTATTTTCTTCTTTTTTTTTTTTATTGAAAATATCAGATTGTAAAACTTCATGTAATGAAATGTTGTAGTTGTAAATTATATTGTTTGTAGATTTATTTTTTGTAATGTGTATCCTCAGTTTTTTTTAATGTATAAATTGTTAATATTCTAGAATTCGTGTAATTATCGTTCGAGTAGGGTGTTTAAAAATTAAAAAAAAAAATCTAAAAATAATTATCCTACATTATTGCCTGTAGACGATTTTTAATATTTAATTTTATTTTCATTAGGAAAGCATAGTAAGGAGAAAAGTTTGAGTACTAATGGCAGGCTTTTTTATCATAAAAATAGTAGTAGATATTTCACTAATAATAACTAGGTATTGAAAGTTAACAATTTTTTTTTTTAACTGGGAAATCAACCGGAATTCCTACTTCTAGTACTGGGTGTCCATAAAGTCTTACCATGATTACAAAAAAACTATTACAGTTACAGATGTGAGGTTTGTGGCAACAGATTGAAAAAATTATCAAGTTTTCTTTACCGTATCAATAAACTTCAGCATGTGGGCCTTTTGTCGGTCGTAGAATGTTCAACCGATAATCAATTTCACGCGATGTGTTTGTCTACATTTCTTCGGTAACGTTACCAAGAATTACAGTTATTCTCCGTCTCAATATGTCCAGATCAGGTACGGGTGTTGCACAGACTCTGTTCTTAACGCAATCCCAGAGGAAAACGTCTAAGTGAGTTATGTCTAGTGATCGTGGTGGCCAGGGATTGGAACCGTCGCGCCCAATCCATCTGCCATGAAATGATTCATTCAGAAAATCTCGAACTTGTAATCCCCAATGTGGTGGTGCGCCATTTTGCTGGAAAACCACCTTAAGTTGCAAGTCATTTAGTTGAGGTATAACAAAGTATTGTAGCACAGTCAGGTAAATGTTAACTGTTATTGATTGCTCATTGAAAAATAAGAAACCAATGATTCTGTTACGCATCAAACCGCACCACACATTCACTTTAGGGGAATCTCAATTTTTTTCCCTGGTAAAGTACGGGTTTTTTGAGCCTATTTATTCACATTATGCCTGTTTACTTTCCTTGAAATGTAGAAAGTAACTTTGTCTGAAAAACACACACGCTGCAGGTACTCATTGTCGTCATCAACCCTTTTGAAAATTTCGGTCGCAAGGCAGCACGACGAGAGCCGTCATCTGGCTGTAGATGTAATGTTTGAAATTTATACGCGTGCAACCTTAGTTTCTTATGTAAAAAGTTGTGCGTTGTTGACCGGGGAATCCCTATTTAAGAGATTCAAGAAGAGCTATGTAGAAATTCTTGCTGCACAAGCTCAACCTTCTCTTCACTAACGGATGGCCGTTCTGTTTGCGGAAGGTCGTCGACACTTCCACTCTCCTTAAACTTTGTATACCACGCAACGATACTCTTGATATCAGGGGCTGGTCGTCCGTATTCCCTTCTAAAATTTCGCTGCAAAATAATCGGTGATTTCGAATACCACACACACACACACACACAACATTGCTCTTTCTCCCGGATTAACGCCAGTTTATAAAAGATTGATCACATTATCCTCTACTCTGCCTCTATCTGCAACAAACCAATATTAAAAAAACTTGATAATTTTTTTTTACCACACAGCTGTAATAATTTTTTTGTAATCATGGAAAGGACATTATGGACACTGTGTACATAAATGAAGAGTTTTATACGTTACTAGCTCCCCGTCGCAGCTTCGCCCGCGCTACATTGTTACTTCCGTTTCTCGTAGCGTTCAATCTTTTTATTTTATGTTTATTAGTCAAGTAACCGGAGGCATGTGCAGTTAGTCACACATACAGTTAGGTGGCAGTAGCTGTGGTGGTTGGCCACAGCGCCGTATAACTTTGCACCTCTTAAAAAAAATCGGAATTAAAAAAAAAAAAAGAAAATGGTTTTTAAATATTTATCTAAAGAGTATTTGTAAGCCTAAATCTACTGAATATATCATTTAGTATAGTCGGGATCTGGAAAATTTACAATCATCTTTGAAATCTGTTTATATTTTTCATCTCCTTTTTAGGTCGAATTTCAAAATTCTAGAAATGGGTTTATTCACGTGAAGATTCCACTCGCCAAAAATTAAATTGATTTCTTCATTTGTTACCGTTAAATTAAAAAATAATAAATTTCTGTTATTCCATTTTACCCCTTTAAACTCGGAATTTCAAAAAATCCTTTCCTAGTGTGCATCTACATAAGAAGAATATAAAAATTTTTCAGTTTATCTTCAGTAGTTATTACTCACGAGTAGTTTAATTACTCACGATATGTTGTCTTCAATTTCAATAAAATGTCTATTGAAAATATCTCTACTAAAAAATATGTTGGGAGCGACTCGCTGTAAGAAAGGAGTATGAGAATTTAGCGGCTGGAATGAGAAGTGCAGCACCGTAACGGATTATTTAGTATTTACACGTTTTAATAAATAATTTTTTAGTTTTTAGATAACATTTCTGAATAACCGTGATCTGTTAGATCCAGCGTGTAACAGTTGCATGCAAAAGTTAGCCTTCAACCTACTAACAAATACGTTTCAATTTTGAAAATCGGAAGATTGTTTGCAGAGATATTATAAGAGCATCTCATTGCACCTCCCAGAACAGCGCCCCATGTACATACCGTTTGTTACCAGTTGATGGTGATGATTGGTTTAGCCTCTCACGAGGTACTCGCATACCTCACCACTCTAGCCTCACACGCAGTCCCCACGGGATGCACATTATTCTAAACGGAAATTTTTTAAATATATTTTATTTTATTTTTATTAACGTAAATTTAATCGTATTATTTTTGTAGTATTATTCATTTGAATTATTCTAATCATTCAGTTCAAACCAAGTACAGTAATAGAGACTCACAGCTCATTAATTCAATTCATTAAAGTTTGTGCTTCAAGCGGCAAATCTCAGTTTATGTCTAAAACCTTCTCAGTTATGCCAAGAAACATGAGTAAAAATTTGGTTGCGATTGGTGGAATAGTTTTTTATTTATCCAAGAAAAACCCTTCTCCTCTTTATATAAAAGTATAAATAATGAAAGTTCAAATTTATTTTCTTGTTACAAAATCGGTATTAATTATTATTTAGTAATTTATTTTATAAATATGGTTATTTCTTATGATTTCTATTTGGTGCCAATTTATATTTGTTTGTGCAGTCAATTACACAAGTTATGAATTTTGTTTACCCGTTGGAAAAATCACAATCGAAAAACTATTTCATATCAATTTCATAGAAAATTGTTTCAAATATTATTTCCTCTCTCTCTTGTCTCTTCGAAATGATTAATTATTAGTATTTTAGTAAAATTCATCCGCAGCTGTTAAAACGTGAACACAAAATTCTTCTCACAGCAACGTAGGCGATGGAATCCGAGTTTAAAATTTCATAAGTAATTTCAGAATTTAAAAAAATATATTTTTACCCTTAAATTGTTTTATTAGTTATTCATATGTTGAAATTTTGCGCAAAATCATATAAAAAATTACAGACGGTGGGAGGAGCCCCTTTTCGAAATGTAAAAGGCATCTTATAAAGAACCATGTTTCGGTATTTTTTGACATGAGATTTTGTTAAAAAGCTTTTTTTGTGTGTAAATTAAAAAACAAAAATAGTGAAACGGTTTTAATTTGATTTTTCTTTGAAGAATGTACTAGTAAATGGACTAGCCTCGGCTTTTCATGCGGAGGTCCCGGGTTCGAATCCCGGTCAGGCATGCGTATTTTAATACGCTAAAAAATTTCATTTTCATATCCCACTCCCAACCTTCAAACGTATTTGGCAATATTTTGAAGCGAAAAAAGATATATAAAAAACTAAGGTGGTGATGTTATAACAAACATCTAAGCTGATGTATATTGCTATATGTTGTTTGAGTTCTAGTAAAATAACTTCAATTTTCTAGTTTCCCGTTTTGGGAAACTTGCAAATTTTTCTTTGAATTTTTGTATGAAACGCTAAGATTATATTAAAATAAAATTTATTATAAGTGTTTGCATTTTTCATTCAGAACTGTAATTTTATATACAGTGTATACGTAGATAGCCTTCGCTTTGAAAGATTATAACACTCTCTCACATAAATATAAAATTGAAAAACAATCGAATTTTATGTCAAATCACGAAATTGGTTTTCCCGATTTTGTTAAATGAAATACTACAATCCAGTCTTACTAAATTTCACTCGCAAAAATCTTACAGTTAACTCATAAAAGTGATTTAACCGCTATCTAAAATATTATATGAAAAATAAAGTGCGAGTTGAGACACACTTTCTGTGTAATCTCATACAGTAATGGATTTTTTTTTTTTTTTGTCTTCAGTCATTTGACTGGTTTGATGCAGCTCTCCAAGATTCCCTATCTAGTGCTAGTCGTTTCATTTCAGTATACCCTCTACATCCTACATCCCCAACAATTTGTTTTACATACTCCAAACGTGGCCTGCCTACACAATTTTTCCCTTCTACCAGTCCTTCCAATATTAAAGCGATTATTCCAGGATGCCTTAGTATGTGGCCTATAAGTCTGTCTCTTCTTTTAACTATATTTTTCCAAATGCTTCTTTCTTCATCTATTTGCCGCAATACCTCTTCATTTGTCACTTTATCCACCCGTCTGATTTTTAACATTCTCCTATAGCACCACATTTCAAAAGCTTCTAATCTTTTCTTCTCAGATACTCCGATTGTCCAAGTTTCACTTCCATATAAAGCGACACTCCAAACATACACTTTCAAAAATCTTTTCCTGACATTTAAATTAATTTTTGATGTAAACAAATTATATTTCTTACTGAAGGCTCGTTTAGCTTGTGCTATTCGGCATTTTATATCGCTCCTGCTTCGTCCATCTTTAGTAATTTTACTTCCCAAATAACAAAATTCTTCTACCTCCATAATCTTTTCTCCTATTTTCACATTCAGCGGTCCATCTTTGTTATTTCTACTACATTTCATTACTTTTGTTTTGTTCTTGTTTATTTTCATGCGATAGTTCTTGCGTAGGACTTCATCTATGCCGTTCATTGTTTCTTCTAAATCCTTTTTACTCTCGGCTAGAATTACTATATCATCAGCAAATCGTAGCATCTTTATCTTTTCACCTTGTACTGTTACTCCGAATCTAAATTGTTCTTTAACATCATTAACTGCTAGTTCCATGTAAAGATTAAAAAGTAACGGAGATAGGGAACATCCTTGTCGGACTCCCTTTCTTATTAGGGCTTCTTTCTTATGTTCTTCAATTGTTATTGTTGCTGTTTGGTTCCTGTACATGTTGGCAATTGTTCTTCTATCTCTGTATTTGAACCCTAATTTTTTTAAAATGCTGAACATTTTATTCCAGTCTACGTTATCGAAAGCCTTTTCTAGGTCTATAAACGCCAAGTATGTTGGTTTGTTTTTCTTTAATCTTCCTTCTACTATTAATCTGAGGCCTAAAATTGCTTCCCTTGTCCCTATACTTTTCCTGAAACCAAATTGGTCTTCTCCTAACACTTCTTCCACTCTCCTCTCAATTCTTCTGTATAAAATTCTAGTTAAGATTTTTGATGCATGACTAGTTAAACTAATTGTTCTGTATTCTTCACATTTATCTGCCCCTGCTTTCTTTGGTATCATAACTATAACACTTTTTTTGAAGTCTGATGGAAATTCCCCATTTTCATAAATATTACACACCAGTTTGTATAATCTATCAATCGCTTCCTCACCTGCACTGCGCAGTAATTCTACAGGTATTCCGTCTATTCCAGGAGCCTTTCTGCCATTTAAATCTTTTAATGCTCTCTTAAATTCAGATCTCAGTATTGTTTCTCCCATTTCATCCTCCTCAACTTCCTCTATAACACCGTTTTCTAATTCATTTCCTCCGTATAACTCTTCGATATATTCCACCCATCTATCGACTTTACCTTTCGTATTATATATTGGTGTACCATCTTTGTTTAACACATTATTAGATTTTAATTTATGTACCCCAAAATTTTCCTTAACTTTCCTGTATGATCCGTCTATTTTACCAATGTTCATTTCTCTTTCCACTTCTGAACACTTTTCTTTAATCCACTCTTTTTTCGCCAGTTTGCACTTCCTGTTTATAGCATTTCTTAATTTCCGATAGTTCCTTTTACTTTCTTTATCACTAGCATTCTTATATTTTCTACGTTCATCCATCAGCTGCAATATATCGTCTGAAACCCAAGGTTTTCTACCGGTTCTCTTTATTCCGCCTAAGTTTGCTTCTGCTGATTTAAGAATTTCCTTTTTAACATTCTCCCATTCTTCTTCTACATTTTCTACCTTATCTTTTTTACTCAGACCTCTTGCGATGTCCTCCTCAAAAATCTTCTTTACCTCCTCTTCCTCAAGCTTCTCTAAATTCCACCGATTCATCTGACACCTTTTCTTCAGGTTTTTAAACCCCAATCTACATTTCATTATCACCAAATTATGGTCACTATCAATGTCTGCTCCAGGGTAAGTTTTGCAGTCAACGAGTTGATTTCTAAATCTTTGCTTAACCATGATATAATCTATCTGATACCTTCCAGTATCGCCTGGCTTTTTCCAAGTGTATATTCTTCTATTATGATTTTTAAATTGGGTGTTGGCAATTACTAAATTATACTTCGTGCAAAATTCTATAAGTCGGTCCCCTCTTTCATTCCTTTTGCCCAGCCCGTATTCACCCACTATATTTCCTTCCTTGCCTTTTCCAATGCTTGCATTCCAATCTCCAACTATTATTAAATTTTCATCTCCTTTTACGTGTTTAATTGCTTCATCAATCTCTTCGTATACATACTCTACCTCATCATCATCATGGGCGCTTGTAGGCATATAGACGTTAACAATCGTTGTCGGTTTAGGTTTTGATTTTATCCTTATTACAATGATTCTATCGCTACGCGTTTTGAAATACTCCACTCTCCTCCCTATCTTCTTGTTCATCACGAAACCTACTCCTGCCTGCCCATTATTTGACGCTGAGTTCATTACTCTAAAATCACCTGACCAAAAGTCGCCTTCCTCTTCCCACCGAACCTCACTAATTCCTACTATATCCACATTTGTCCTACCCATTTCCCTTTTTAAATTTTCTAGCCTACCAACCTTTTTCAAGCTTCTAACATTCCACGCTCCGACTCGTAGAATGTTATTTTTTAATTTTCTGGTGACCCCTTCCTTAGTAGTCCCCACCCGGAGATCCGAACGGGGGACTATTTTACCTCCGGAATATTTTACCAAGGAAGGCGCCTCCATTATTACTATGTGAAAATGCAGAGAGCCACATTTTCTTGGAAAAAAAGCAGCTGTAGTTTTCCATTGCTTTCAGCTGCGCAGTACTCAGAGGACTGAGTGATGTTGATACGGCCGTTTAAGTCATCCTGACTCACGCCCCTAACAACTACTGAAAGAGCTGCTGCCCTCTTTCAGGAATCATTCCTTAGTCTGGCTCTCAACAGATACCTCTCCGATATGGTTGCACCTTCGGTCCAGCTACTCTGTATCCCTGAGCACTCAAGCCCCCTCACCAACGGCAGGGTCTCATGATTCATAGAGGAGGATGGATGGGATAGGATGGATGGATGGGATGGAAGGATAATGGATTTATAAATTAAAATCTGATCTTTCTCTGAATTTAATTAATATTTAACACCAATTAAAGTAATTATTTTACAATAAAATATAAAATAATAATTCATATAATTTTTATATTTTCACCTGGTAAGAATAAATCTACGAACGTTATCATATAACCCATAAAGGTTAGTTTAATATTAATTTCTCAAAATTTGGTTTAGCCATTCTGCAGTTGTATGAGTAGAGAAATATTTATCAAAACACATTACCATTTTCTCCAAATTGCCTATTAAAAAAGCAATGATTTTTTTCTTCAGATAACTGAACGTTAGTCCTACAAAAAACGTACATTCGTAGTTGGAAAACCTAATCATTTTTAATTCATTGTTGTATGTACTTAACGTATAATTTTATAGTTTAATACACTGGCCGACGTTGGAACAAGAGAAAGTTATTTCGGATCATAATTTGGATTCATAGGAGGCATTCTACTGTTGAGCAGTCGCTTTGAGGTGTTAATGTCATCACACAGTGCCTTGATGAAAGGAGATTCTGCTTGGCGGCTTTCTTGGATGTGAAGAAGGCGTTTGACAAGATCTGGCTGCCTGGTCTGCTCCATAAGTTGAAACGAAGCCTTCATCAACTATTCTACTTGATTATGCAGAACTATCTCTATGAGCGCTTTTCCCAGATCAGATGAAACTATAAGTTTTCTGAATTCTTTAATAACAAATCAGAAATTCCACAAGGCTCTGTACTGTGACCAGTCGTGTACATGATATGCTTAAAGTACATGGTATACTTTGACCGGGTTTGGTACCGTGGGCTCCACGTTGGTGGTCGTTTAACATGGAAGTACCATATGAAAGAGAAAAGGAAGCAACTTAACGCCAAGAATAACAGACTTTGTTGGTTGTTATGCAGGAAACCTTTGATGTACAAGGTTATTCTAAAACCAGTTTGCACATATGGCATATATCTATGGGTATAAGTTGAGATTATATAATAACGTTTTCAAACTTGCCGGGTTGGTCTAGTGGTGAACGCTTCTTTCGAAATCAGCTGATTTGTAAATCGAGAGTTCCAGCGTTCAAGTCCTAGTAAAGTCAGTTATTTTTACACGGATTTGAATACTAGATCGTGGATACCGGTGTTCTTTGGTGGTTGGGTTTCAATTAACTACACATCTCAGGAACGGTCGAACTGAGACTGTACAAGACTACACTTCATTTACACTCATACATATAATCCTCATTCATCCTCTGAAGTATTATTTGAACGGTAATTACCGGAGGCCAAACAGAAAAAAGAAAGAAGAAGATTAACGTTTTCAGAACAGGTTGGCGAGATCCATTGCAGAGATCCATTGCAGAGGTACCGTGGTTCGCTTGGAATGAGGAAATTCACGACTATCTTGAATTGCCCTATGTTTTTGACGAGCTCAAACGGTTCGGATTATGTACAGATAGTGATTGGACATTCATATGAACTTTCTAGCAGTTAATCTCTAAACAGTAAAGATGTCCACGACTGAAACGCCAGTACGTTCTGGACTTGAGATATTTGGGTGGTACTTTAACTGGTTAGGTATCAAACATCTGATAAACGCGCTTTTCTATGTCTTGCTGAAGAACATAGTGTCCTTCTATTTCTTTCCGTGAACTTGTTATGCTACTATTTTGTTTGTCGTGTTCACTATTGCTTAATAATGTTGTGGATTCTTTTTTGGTTGGTTTTTTTCATTAGACTATTGTCATCTGTTGAATATTTGTGATTCCAGTTAATGCAAGTTGTTTATCTGTGTAGACCAGAGGTTCCCAAAGTGAGTGGATGTCAAAAAAGTAAAGTTGGCCAATAATAAAAAATTCTTCCATCCAACTTTACATTTTTGACATCTACTCACAGCACAAGAAAGCAATCAATTCTCACTTATTTTATTTAGAAAACTTCCCATTCAGAGTGGTAAAAAGCAAAAGAAAAATAGTATATTTTTTCGTGTTGCATTTATTCAAATATGTGAAGTGAAGAATCAAACAAGTTCATGCTAGCGATAACAAACGAGATTGCTAGCACACACACCACAAGCCGTATTTCGTCCCTTTGGACGTCTGAACAAGCGTTGCGGACGGCAGCGGCGGCGCTTTGCAAGTCTCGACACGTTCGTTGTACTGAATATGGAATATGCAAGTTTTTACAAGTTATAGTCGCTGAGCTTCTCAAAACATTATCTGCCTAGATTGAGACGCAAAGTCAAGCCAACATTTTAGTTCTTCACTATCGAAACCAGATGAATTTTCGTGGACTCCCGCTTACGAATTGTGAACCCCCATTTTTTTCTCACGCCAACGTAGACCCCCGTCGAGTCTCCCGTGGACCCCTGGAGGTCCACCTGGACCACTTTGGGAATCAATGGTGTAGACCTTTTGTGTATATTGTACTTTATCTATATATTTATGTATATTATACGTTTTATTGAGGATGTTTGCTGGAAACTCTTCTTCACATGATTTTTCTGTAATACAATTTACTTGTGGTATCTTAATCGGAACTGAATGTAAATACACGATTTGAAGAGAAAAATCCAGTTTTATTTATTACTGTTGAAGCGGTACATTTTGTTTTCATATACTTGTTGTACAATGTAATAACGATAAATTTTTGTTGTCAATTTAAACTGAACTATCCATACATTTCTCCATTTAATTTATGCAGTGTGCACATAATTAATTAATGCATAATTTAATATCGTTTTCATTAATAAAATCCAGTTTATTTTTAAATGTAATTTAAAAGAAATCTAATTACGAATAATTTATTGCAATTATTTTTTCCCTCGAATCAGGAAATTTTTTTCGTTAGAAAATGGAAGGAAAATTTTTTTTTTTTTAATACTTGTTATTGTTATTTTTATGCGTTGTTAACTTATTGCCCTGTTACTATTTCAGATTTTTAAATTAATTAGTAATTTAATAATAAAAATATCGTATTTAATTTATATTTTTAGCAGAAATACCTTTAAATTGTCCAAAACAGTTTATCATTTTGCGGAAAATATTACGATGTAATATTTTTTCAGTCAGTACTATTATTACCATTCCGTATTTTGTTCCTTTAAATGGATTATTTTGTACAACAGAGACAGATGTAATCTTTATCTATTAATAGATGTAATCTTTATATATTTTACCTAAATCATTATTAGATTGTTATGTAATATTCCGATTTAAACCTAAATGCCGATAAATGGTTCTGAAGTCTTAGTTATCAGATGTTCCATTTTTCTCGGTTCTAACTATCTTTCTTCATTTCTTTGCTAGTTTTTGTTTCCTTTTTTCCGCCATAAGTTTGCATTGTCGACAGTTCCTAATAGTATGTAATCCAATTTTTATTTTTTTCCTCTTTCTTATTATTACTATCATGATCGAGTTACGTTTTTTTATTCCACCATCTCTTCATTCTTTTTAATTTCTCAAATCCTTTTCATTGATAATTTACAGGTTTCCGTTTAACATTTTTCAATTTTTTAATTGCGTTTTGAAATTCGTACAATTTACGTTCCACACGAAAAATATTGTTGAATATAAGTTTAATTCATTTGAAATGCTCCTTTAGGTTGTAAATAATCCTTTAATATTTCTAGTTATTATTCCTTTTTTCATATATATTTTAGTTTATAAATTCTTATTAACTAATTTTTATTTCAAATAATTAAATTTCCTTAATATCTGAACGAGTTTAAACCTTTTTCTCCTCCAACTGTGTCATTTTATTATCATAGTGTCGTGTAAAAATATCTGAAATTATTGTTTTTATTTTAGCTTTCTTATTTCTTTTAATAAAATATGTATTTCTTTATTCTCATTTCAGGTAAGTTATCGACTTGACGTTTAGTGATTTTTATCAGCTTTTCATATAGTGGTAAGTAATGTAAAATTTATATTCATAACGTGTAGATTGTGAGTTAAACCATTTTATAATCGTTAGTTGAACTTGTGGTATTTTAATAATTTATTCATTACCATATTTATAGGGTAATATTATTATTATTATATTATTTAATAATCTATCTTTAAATATAGATGTATTGCAAGTACGGATATTGATGTGTTTTTATTATAGAATAAAAATTATTTACTTGAAATTGATTATTGAACAATTATTTATTTTAGGTATTAAACAGAGAATATTATTTTAATTATTTATTAAATAAAGTATATTTATCAACTTTAATTTTGTGAATCTCCTAGAATGACAGCGGTTATAAAAAAAAATTATTCATTTTTTATTGCTATAAAAATTTGAGCATTTCAATCATAATAAAATATGAGAAAACTGGCTTAAGTATTGTTTTTATAAATAATATGCATCACGAAAGAAAAAGTTTGTTATTAAAGAATTATATATCATGAACCACTTAAAGTTGAGTTTTAAACCGTATTAAAATTTTCTCTTTTAAGCGTTATTGCAATGAATTGCGATTTATTTAAAAGAAACCTGTAGAAATTAAAGAAAAGTGCGCATTAAAAGTTCTCCGTTTTTCGTTAGCTTTTTTCTGTAGTATAATTTCAACGTTCTGTGGTTAAGAAATTATATTATAAAATTTTTGTTAGGTTTATTTAAGAATAAAGTTTTACTTTTCGTTTAAATCCTTTAAAAAAAATCTTTCGAATCGTCGGTTTCGATATGGTGAACATTTAATTTTTAATTTGGTTCTTCGACTTGAGTACAAACTGAATTTTTTTTGCTGGAATAATTTTATTATTACCTTATGTACACGGTTTTATAATTTCAATTAACAACTAGAGTGAATAAAAGGCTGCAAAGGAAAGAAGGAAAAGCCGTATTAAGAAAAATAATCTGATGTGGACACCACATGAATCCTTGTACGCCTATTAAATTACATATACACATTTTTATTTTAAATGAAAAGTATATAAAATTTTATTTCATTAATTACTTCTCATATTTTTTTTTATTGTTATTATTGAATTATTATTTATCGTAAAAGTTTTTTTTACAATCAGAGGTTAAAGAAAAAAAAAAGATGAAGTCGGATTCTAACCGATATGCCTTCCCCTTGTATAAGATCCAAATATTTCATTAATTAAAATTTTATTTGACTATAATTGTGGAAGCAATGAAAATAAATACCTCTTATGATATATCGTTGAAAAGCTCTCAATAAGCGCTTATTACTGCAGTTAAGAAAAAGTCCAGAATCCAAATTTTTTGGATTTTGGGCTTTTTTGAACACTTTTGGTCCAGTCGACTGCAATCAAAAGGGGAGATGCACAACTAGATGTTATAGAAGTTCTAAATCCAAAATTTCTATCGCTAATCGTTTTATAGTTACGCGAGATACATACGTACATATATATTCATGTGTACGTACAGACGTCACGCCGAAACTAGTGAAAACGGATATTTCCGTTGAAATCTGAAAACCAAAATTTTACGCGATCTCAATACTTCCTTTAGAGTTATAATACAAGCAAGTAAAAAAACTGGTTTTATTCGGAATATAACTAAACGACCAGTAGTGGTTCGTAAAGTATTATAACTCTTTAAAAAACAAGCTTTTTCTTTCGTGACGCATAATAATTAATATTATCCTAATTTCTGATAGGGTGTAGGGTGATTAGTAAGTAGAAAAAGTGTTGGCGTTCTTAATTTGTCCCGTAATATACATGTTAAACTGTAATAAATTATATTTTTAATAAGTTGGGTTTTTTTTCATTATTTATGAATGGTTCTATAATATTTAAAAAATAACCCTACAGAAATGTGACTTTTTTTCGTATTAACCGTTTAGAATGAATGAGTGTCGTGAAACCCAATTATATTATTTACTTAGGGCGTGTTCTGTAACCTATGTTATCTGAGCAGTGGCTTTTACCTGTTTTGTTGCAGGGTTATACAACGCTATTGTTGTAGGTGTGGGTAAAAAATGTTTACTTTTTTCTTTACGAATGTTATTCATTCATTTAATGTCGGCTTTTTGTACTACCTGTGATAAAACGTAGTGAGTCAATTCATTTTTTTTTTATATTAGGTACGAAATTCCTAGAGGATTTATTTTTTTCCTTTTTTTTATCACTGAGAAAGGAAAATAAGATAAAGAAATATTTATTTTAATGCCGTAAGTTTCCCGTTAGTTTGATCTATTACTGTTCTATAAATAATACTTTTTTCCCCTGTTTAGCGTGGGAATCATCGTCAGGTATTACTTCAGAGGATGATATATATGAGTGTAAGTGAATATAGTTTTGTACAGCCTCAGGTTGACCTTTCTGAGATGTGTGGTTAATTGTAAATGTGAGGTTATTTATAAATAATACTTAACAAATTAATAACTCGCATTGCATATAACTTTTACAATCAGAGACTATCTATGTTTGAATGTATTATGTAGTAGGTAACGTTTACATCGTTTTGTCTTTGACGTAGTTGTACCACTCTACTGTTTTTACGGATGAGTTTGAATAATGCGCCTTATAAAAAAGTATTCTTTTGGAGTTAATCTTTAACCTAATATGACCACTACCACTTTTTGAAACACGCGAAAAAAAGTTAAACTATAATTCCTTAACTTCTTTTTTCCGTTGCCAATTTTGAACGTTTTTCGGTCAACGGTTTTTTTTCAATTGTCCGACTAAAAATAGATTATACAGTCAAGATATTTCAGTTACAAATATTTATAAATTAAAAAGAAAATTTCGTATTCTGGTTAGGTGAATCGGAAAAAGAGATAATCCAAAACTACCTTTATTAAATCTTTGATTTAAATATTTTTCGCTATACCTTACTATATAGGATAACTTGCAAGAAAGTAACTGGCCGGTTCATTGACTACAGAAATTGCTCGCAGTGTTGTTCATAGTATCTGTTAAGTAATAATGTAGTATTTTTTTTTCTGCGTAATGAAATTAGTTATTTTAAAATAATTTTTCTTTTCTAATAACACTTTATCCTCGTAATCGTAATAATTACTTTGCTCATTTTCTCATTAGACTTTTCTTAACGATTATACATATATATATTTTTAAATTATTATTTTTTACTGGTTAGTTGATTTTTAGAAAACAGCCGATTTTAACAAATAATTTGCTTCTAAGCTGTCCAAATTAGAAGACGATAAAGATAAAAGATTACTTATTAAGTAATTAATAGGGCATTTTAGGTAATTTTTTATAAGTTTTAGACGGAGGAAGATTGCGGTGGTTAAAAATAGTCAAAAAAGAATAATTTTTTAAGTTATTTTTCAGTAATGAAATTGCTTAGGTTAACAGAAAATAATTTTGGAGTAAAATAAAGTCACCCTAAATTTTTTACCGTTATTATAAGTTAAGTTATAAGCTTTAAACTTATCGGCTAATATATAACTTATAAGTTCTGATTCTAGTTAAACGTATCTTGATTCAGATATACTTACGTTCTCCTTCCAGTTCGTTGTAATAGTATTTTTATTAATTTACTTTAGTAATACATTAAAGATAAACTGAAAACAAAGTGACAATGCTACAATATACCATCTTACATTGATTTGACAGTGAAATTAATGAACTAATAATAACAATGAATACAATCTAAATCAAATTAAGATTAAATCAGATTAAATTACATTAGTATAATACTAAATTTTTTTTTTTTATTTCTTCCGTTACTTTAAACTCGGACTATAATTAAATCAGGAGATAATTGTTTAAAATAAATATAAATTTGTGTTAAAATTAAATTAGATACTGATATGTATAAATAATTATTAAAATTTAAATTTAAAATTCATAAAATATCGTTTAAGAAATACACATTTAATTAAAATATGATTTAAATAGGTTAACAAGTAGCTACACTTAGTAAAATAATATTGTATCGAATTAAATCAAAATACCCTTTCTTTTCTTTCTTCTTCCTGTTTAGCCTCCGGTAACTACCGTTTAGATAATTCTTCAGAGGATGATATGTATGAGTGTAAATGAAGTAGGTCTTGTACATTCTCAGTTCGACCATTCCTGAGATGTGTGGTTAATTGAAACCCAACCACCAAAGAACACCGGTATCCACGATCTAGCATTCTAATACTTATTACTATATTACTATTTTAAAGACATTATAACATTTACACTATATACACAGAGTGATTGACGAAGAATGTAACAAACTATCAGGATATGTTCTACTGGGGAAAATAAAGAAGAAAGTTCCTTTAAACATAGGTTCGGAAACGATTCGTTAGCGTCTGCTGGAGAAAAATTTCGCCCGGATTTCTGCTCCTTCAGTAAAATTTACTAGGCTTTACTAGGACTTGAACGCTGGAACGCTCGACTTCCAAATCAGCTGATTTGGGAAGACGCGTTAACCATTAGACCGACCCGGTAGGTTAAATCAAAATACCCTGGTATTCAAAAATTCAACTAAAATCTCGAAAAACAGTGTTCATATTTGAATAGCAATTTATATAATGCTTTTGATTTTTCCTTTTACCGTTTAAAAATTAAGTTATTTTTTACTAATTTGTGGTATATTTAAAAAAAAAAATTATAAACTGCTTGGAGAGTAACACTTTTTAGCGATTAGCACATTATGTATGTTTATTTTGTATCCTACATTTATTTATCTGTTCAGTTATTTATATTTCCTGTTTCTTGGAAAATTGAAATGTAATACTTTTATGTTATCTTAATAAAACATTAAAAGATAATCCTTAATGTAGGCAGGCATAAGTAGAAAAAAGGAAAGGATTATGTGAAAAACAAATATAAGATTTGTTTAATCTTCAACATATTTCTTTGATAAAATCCATAATAATAATAATAACGATAACGATATAAAAAATTATTTAATTTTGTTATTTAGTTTATTTTAATTTTGTGTTATTGCTATATTATTAAAGGAATGTCCACATTTAACAGTAGTATGTTGTATTCCTTCGTTTTTTAATGGTATTCTTATGTTCGAAATCCTGTTTAGGTCAGATTTAGTAGATGAAATTTGACACACTTCCCGTTATCCAATCAAGCTGAAATTTTGCACAAAGCTTTGGTTCTGATGACAGTATAATATAGCATATTTAATATCGTTACAAATCCAGTCTGGCGGACATTATGTAACTTTGTTCTCAATCAAATATGGCGAAAATTGTGAAAACATATTTCTTTGTTTACATACGGATAAAAAATCATATGTTTCGGTAACTAAGGGTTTATTATGGCAGCGAAACGATTTTGTTACAACAAAAAGTATTTATTACTATAATCTCTCTTTTTTTGTGTTTAGCCTCCGAACCACCGTAAGGTATTACTTCAGAGAATGAAGTAATAGAACCAATGAAAATAAGTACTACTTTTGATATATCGATAAAACACTCTCAATGGGGACTACAGTTAAAGAATAAAATCCAAATTGTTTTGG